>NC_053425.1:64298152-64368534 GCF_007990345.1 Gossypium hirsutum | reverse complement strand
AAGTAGTCCACACGGGCCAAGGCCAATTTGGGCATGTGGCCCCACACGGGCAAACCACATGGGCGTGTGGGCCCATTTAGCTAAAATGTTTCTTAGGTTGCATGGGTCGCCCAAGTCATTGTGAACCTACTATAGGGTCAGTAAGCACTGTTTGACCCTAAATTGTGTAACTTGAATATATATGTATGTATTGAGCATGTTAAATTTATGCATGTTTACTAATCCGTATGCATGACTAATAACTAAATTTTAGCATGTAAGCATGTATTTTTGTATGCCTGCTTTGAGCATGTTTAGTTGCATTTGCATTGGGGTGGGATGATTGATTATTGGGGAAGTATATTGAAAGGCTTTCATGCCTATTATCTGGCAGCTCAGCTGTCATATTACTAATTTGTACCGCATTCTGTACGACTTGGTGTGTAGGGCTGGGTAGGTGTTTTAAACCCCACATGGTGTATAGGGATGGTCGAAGTGGTGTGTAGAGGCTGGTGGGTAGGATATTGATTTCTGTTACTGTATGCATACTGTATCTGAGATGGGCTAAGGCCCTAATTTATATTTGAAACTGTTGCTGAATGGGCTAAGGCCTAAACTGTATCTGAATCTGTAATGGGCTTAGGCCCCAAACTGCATTTAATTCATAACTGTTGTTTGATTGTATGCATGTTTTCTGTAGGGATTACACACTGAGTTTATGTAAACTCACCCTTTTTGTTTATCTGTATAGGTAACCCCCAGACCTAGATGGATCGATGTGGCGGAGGACTCAACAGTGACCACATGATTACTAAACTGATTAATTCCATTTAAGGCTTTTAATTCCTATTATTTTGGGGGATTTTTGATGTAATTTGGACTTTTGGACTATTTTCCTTTACTTTGGATTTTAACTGTCTACATGGACTTTTAAACTGCAAAACACAACGAAAACTCGATTTAATTAAAAACAACATTTTCCCAAACACAAACGATTTCTTTATATATCACAATTTTAAAAGCTCTACTACAGAATATGTTTTTAAACGAATCATATTAATTAGAGAATGATCTTGAAATTGACGAGAGATAAATAGAAGATAATAAACGGAAACAGTTTTAACTTGATAAATTCAGTTTCAAATCTTATTCCTTGTGGCATCGCCAGATTCGGCCATAAGGTCTAGGCCGGGTCTAAGGTATTACATTTTTTAAAAAAAAAAGTAGTGAATGTGAGTTGAGTATTGTTATCAAAATTAAATTTTTATAATGTTTATTTTTTAAATATACTTATTATATCATGTGGGGTGGGCGGGGATGGGACGAGTACAAAGTCATACCCACGTCTACCCCACCACCCACGACGAGTCTAATTTTTGTCCCCACACCTGCAAAACTTGTACCCATCCCGATCCAATTAGGTACGAAGTGGGGCATGGCCTGTGAAACCCGCTCCACTGACGTCCCTACCAACAAGCGAAACCATTAGACAGTGATGAAGATTGCCTATATGGTTATTTAAAATGAGAATTAATTTAAATAAGTTATTTTTCTTAATAAATTAGAAATAATTTCTTTTTTTGTAAAAGAGAAAATTTTAGGACCAGCCAGTTAAATTTATACGCATGTCATTTCATATGTATATCAACTAGGATTTTTAATCGTACTGTCATCTAATGTTACATATGTTGCATGATTTATACATATAATATTTAATTATTATATTTTTAATTGTAGTAATTAGTGTAAAATAATGTTACTTATTTGAAGAATTATTAAATATAATTGGAGTATATTAACTTATTAATTAAAATATTATAATAGGAAAATTTTAAATAATAATTAATTTTTTTAACATAGTCAATTTTGACAATATAATTTTACTTTATATATTTATACAGAATAAAATTATTCAAAATATTAACTAATTAATAGAATTAAATCTAATAGTAATTAAGTGATAATTAAAATTTTATTCAAGTAATAACTCTATTTTACATTAATAAATTAACATAATTTTTATTTATGTCAAAAAAGTTTAAACTAATAGTTGTAAATTATAATTTTAATTATCACAAATTTTTTTTATATTTTATGGTTAGAGTTCTATTCAAGTAATAATTTTATTTTCATAATAAGATATTGCATTTAATGGTAAGTAGTAATTTATATTTAATCTATTTTTTTTTATATTTAGTACATTAGCTGATATTATTTATAGCTGTTATTAATAATTAATTAATATTATAATAATACTCTATTATATAAAAAGAATATATAATTGATATGATTTTATCTATTATCATTCAACTCAAATGTATAGTTTTGTTATATTTACAATATTACTTGATATGATTTAGCTATCAATTAATATTGTAATTAGATAATACTTTTATTTTCACTTATAAAATAAATTATTCATATGTGTCTTTCCTATTGTAACCTATTTGTGTATGTCTCCTTTTTTTATGTTTTTTGTCTAATAATAGAATTAATTTTAGTTAAATAATAAATAAATTAAAATAATACGATATTGCTTATTAATTAATTGGATGGTTTGAATTATAATGAAAGTCCAAGATAAATTACTCAACACTTATTATGAATTTGAATAATGGTAAAAAAAAACTCTATATTAAAAAATTATGTAAAAAGATTAAATTCTAAAATTAAAAATATTTTGAGAATTTAATTTAATTTGTATGTGTACACTAGTAATAGATAATTTTAATAATAGCTAAAATTTTATTAAATATAACCAAATTAAACTTTTGAATATTGTTCAAAATCAACTTTGATGAGATTATTTCCAATTTTATAATAGTTTATTTTCATAAGTGGAAATTAAATTATTTAATTGTATTACAAAAAAATGAAATAATTAAAGACAAATTAAAAACTTAACTTCCTAAAAATAATTAAAATATAAATATATTTAAAGTTTTAAAAATTCAAATTCCTAAAACTATAACTAAAAATAAAAAATGTTACAAATATATTTAAATTTGTTATAAAATAAAGAGAGATAGAGAAAATAAAAAACAAAGAAAATATGGAATCAATAGAGAATGTATTTTATTGATCAATGGGATGATTACAATGCTTCTTCGAAGTCTCTACTTATACACATAAGAAGTAAAAATGAAGTAAAGATCTAATTTAATAACTATTAAAATTTAAAGTATATCAAAACTTATCTTGATCTTGATGGACATCCACTTAATAAGATATTCATAACACTCCCACTTGGATGTCCATTGGTAGATAATGTGCCTCGTTAAAACCTTATTAGGAAAACCCTGTGGGATAAAAAACCTAATGAAGGAAAATAGTACACAATTTTCTATTACAAGCTGCCTTGTTAAAAACCTTTACCAGGAAAACCCAATAGAACAAAATCTTGGTTAAAGGAAAAGAGTACTTGTTTTTAGACCACCTCTAATGGCAACATTACATTACATCTTTGAGTCAACGTATTCTAATATTGTTTAGTAGTCTTTTAAATGTTGAATTTGGCAATGCCTTAGTAAAAAGATTTGTTAAATTATCATTAGAACGAATTTGTTGAATAGTTATATCACCTATTTTCTCAAGATCATGGGTGAAGAATAATTTTTGTGAAATAATGTTTCGTTTTGTAACCCTTGATGTAACCACCTGTCAATTGAGCTATTACATGCTGTATTATCTTCGTATAAGATAGTTAGCATCTTTTCTTGTAAAGGTAAATTGCATATCTTCTAGATATGTTGGGTCAATAACCTTAGTCAAACACACTCTCGACTTGCCTCATGTATTGCAATTATTTTTGTATGATTTGAAGAAGCAGCAGCAAATGTTTTCTTTGTCAAACACTATGATATGACAGTACCCCACATTTAAATAAATATCCTGTTTGAAATCAACCTTTATGTGGATCCGATAAGTATCCAACATCAGCATAGCTGACTAATAGGATTTTAAATCATTTGAATAAAATAACCTTATATCAATGGCCCCTCTGAGATATCTAAATACAAGTTTAATTTCATTCCAACGTCTATGTGTTGGAGAAGAACTAAATCTTGCTAACAAGTTTACAACGAAAGCTATATTACGACTTGTGTTGTTTGCAAGGTACATCAATGCCATTATCACACTTTGATATGGTACTTCAAGACCAAGAAACTCTTCATCATTCTTGCAATGATGAAATTGATCTTTATTTACATCTAACGATTGTACAACCATCGGAGTATTCAATGGGTGTGCTTTATCCATGTAAAATTTCTTTATTATCTTTTCCGTATAAAGTGGTTGATGAACATGAATTCCATCTTTTAAATGCTTGATCTGTAAGCCAAGACAAACTTTGTTTTTCCAAGATCTTCCATCTCAAATTCTTTCCTTAAATAATTTACTATATTTTGGAGTTCTTCAGGAGTTCCAATAATATTTAGATCATCAACATAAACAATAATTATCACAAAATTTGATCCAAACCTTTTTATAAAGACACATGGACAAATTGGAACATTTTTGTAACCTTCTTTTAACAAGTATTCACTAAGATGATTTTACCACATACGTCTAGATCATTTTAATCCATATAAACTTTTCTTTAATCTGATCGAGCAATTTTTTCAAGAAACTCTATATCCTTCAGGATTTTAAATGCTTCAGGGATTTTCATATAAATTTCACTATTAAGTGTACCATACAAATATACTGTAACTGTAACACCTCATACCCGTAACCCACGCTGGAGTAGAATACGAGGCATTACTTAACTCGATCTTATACATACAACCGTTCCCAAGTCTCCAAGAGTTGGGCCCATTTTGGAACTCTTTCAATTTCTACTTTAAACTTCTTATTATGGGCCTACGAGCCCCAAATCGACCATTGAAAACTATTCGGGATCAACCCAGGTTCTTAAACCATCTATATAGAATTTGACTTTGAAACAGGGCACACGCTCGTGTGGAAGGGCAACATGCCCGTGTGGAATTAATTCTAAATGCACACCTACAGGGATTTTCACATGGCTTAGTACACGCTCGTGTGCCTGGCCCGTGTCCTTCATACGGCCATGAAACGCCCATGTCCTAACTCATGTGCAAAATTTCCAGTCGAATTCCTTGAGAACAAGCATCACAAGAGAAATCCTTGAATTTTAAAATCTTCTGGTTCTTTAATGGGTGTCCAGTCGAATTCTCAATTATTTTTCACATCATAATAGATCCAGGATGGGCTAACCGGTTGTGCAAATAGTAAAAGTATGTGGTTCTACAAACTTCTGGTTTGTAGTAGCATGTGTCTCAATTGCACTAATATGTTATAATATAAACTTGATGAAAAAACAAGCAATCTTTCCAAAACTATTTCTTTCCACATTCAACATTTGTAATATATAGATATTCAATGTTTATTTCATTTATAGTCTCAATATGATATCTATTAATACGAATATCTTTAAAACTCAATAAATTTCTTTGAGACTTAGTGGAAAATAAAGTATTATTAATGACAAATTTTGTACCTTTAGGTAATAATATAATAGCTCTTCCGAAGCCTTTAATAAGTTTTAAACTACCCAATATTGTATTAATATGAACATTGCTTATTGTTAAATGAGAAAATTATTTTTTTAACTTTGAGTATCGTATATGTTGTAACATTATCTGTAAGACACATGTCCCCATTGATTTTGAATCCAACAAAATTTTGTTGATCATTCATATTCTTCATAAAAATAAATAAAGTAATAAGATTAGAAACATTGCAAATATTTATTGAATATGTATAACTTGCAAGAAAATAAACATAAAATAACATAAAAAATGCCTAATTTACACCAACTTTATTCTTTATGAAAGAAAATGAAACATACTTAAAAATAACTTAAAATGCTAAAATAACACTAACTTTTCTATTGATTCTCAAAGAAATCTGTCACATCAATGTGAGTTATATCATTAAGGCCATGAATTACAGTTATATCATTAAGGCCATGAATTACATCACCCTCCTCTTTTGCCTCCATTTCATCATTTTGGGATATAAAATTTGTCTCAATATTATTTTCTTCCCTTTAATGGATGCTTGATTACGATAGGTATGTGCCCAATGCCCCCTCATACCACATCGGTAACATAAATTCTTAATAACCTTGAATGATTATTTTGACCTGTAACATCCCAAAATTGGGCCTAGTCAGAATAGTGTTTCAAGACCACAAATCTGAAGTTAAAATAATTATTTTATGATTATTATGAGGCTTAGGATATGAAAATAATCATGTGTTAGAGTTTCATGAATAAATTACAAGTATAAGGTGTCCAATTGGAAATTAGGGACCAAATTAAATAAATTGCAAAACTTGGATTCTAGAAGAAATTTGTATGAAATTTCTTTGGATTATTAATTAAGAGGTCTTCAATAGCAATTTTCCCAATTTCTAAGTTTTGGACAAAAATGGGCATGTATGGAAAAATTTAAAAAGTTTAGTATGGAGGGGCATTTTGGTCATTAGTAATAAAATTAATAAAAGGGGAAAATGAAAGCTAAAATCAGCCATCTTCTTCCCCATAGCTGCTGAAATTTGCATGTTCTCCATAGCTAGGGTTTCAACATTTTCAAGCTCAATAGTAAGTACTCCTAGCCCCGTTTTTAGTGTTCTTCGTATTTTTGGTATCTCCGTAACATGCTCTATCTATTTCTACCTATATTTTAAGCTAGGGTTCATTGTAACACCCCGAACCCGAAACCGACACCGGAGTCGAACACGAGGTGTTAACTGGCTTTAACCCCTTACAAAATTTATTTTCCAGACACTGCCCAATCTGTGTACTAGCCGCTTTAAAAATCATATCTTGAGTTTCGTAACTCGAAAATCAGTTTCGTAATTTTTCCCAGAAACTAGACTCATGTGCCCATCTATGTATTTTTTTCTAGAATTTTTGGTTGGGCCAATTAGTACAGTTTATTAGTCAAAGTCCCCAAGTTGCAGGGGTCGACTACACTGACCTTTGCCCATTACGACTGGGATATCTCCCTGCACGGGGCTTCAATACTGTTGCCGTTTGTTTCTATGAAAACTAGACTCAGATAGGAATCTGCACATATATGGTACGACCCCTAATTATCTCTGGTTAATTTATAATGAATTTCCAAAGTCAGAGCAGGGAATCCAGAAACCGTTCTGGCCCTGTCCCACTAAAATCTGATTATCTCTTAATATACTGCCCATATGATCTTTTCGTTACTTCCTCATGAAAGCAGACTCATCGAGCTTCGATTACATAATTTATTCATCAATTAATTCCACTCCCACTATTTTTAGTGATTTTTCAATCTCATGACACTGCTGCTGCCAGCATCTGTTACGAAAGTAACTAGGTCCATTTCATGCCTACCCTTGATCCAATTCAATCGAACATTCGTGCCATTTTCGCATGGCTTAAAGTTTACATGCCATAATTCAAACACAACGTACTAGCTTATACATGCCAAAATGATCTTCTAAACACACTAAGAAGAAAGTACCAAAACTTGCTATCCGGTGTGATGACTTCAACGACGGCCCGACCCCGCAAAAAATAGATGAGTCCAAGCAACCTATAGTGGGTGACAAGGAAACATCGAGTGAGTTTATAACTCAGTAAGTCATAAGCAATGCACTACCATCTATCAACAACATTATCACAAGAGGAAACAAAATGGAACGAGACAATTTACTCCATCCATACCGAACCATACCATAGTTCCTCCAACTTATCAATTCAATTTCATATCAATTCATGCATTCACATTCTATATACTCATCAATAGGACATTGAAGCAATTTCATAAATCGATTTATTTTCGTTACAACCAAACGACTATACGGCCTTTCACCCATCCTACGATAAATTTTATGTACGTGACTTCAAGTATATTTGTCACATAGGTTCGAACTTACCGAGCTCAACACCAAGTATAAGCATAGCACCTATTAGCCACGTACTCGAGACACTTACCCGATCCGCTGTCCGCGATCGACTCAATAATGTCGCACACATAGTGTCCATAATGATTCACGAATATTTATTGAGCCCGCACACTCAGTGCTATATAATCAACTCGCACACTTAGTGCTACGTAATCAAATCGCACACTTAGTGCCACATAGTCCATCTCGCACACTTAGTGCCGCATGGTCAATTCGCACACTTAGTGCATCATATTCATTTCGCACACTTAGTGCAACATAGTCAAATCGCACACTTAGTGCTGTACAATTTAATCCCGCGCACTTAGCGCCAATCTCATGGTCATAAATGGTTATCCCGCACGTTTAGTGCCGAGTTCAACAACTCATTACATCTTACCTCTTCTCTTTCATTCAACAATTTCATCATCACATACGTACATGCATATATATATGTATATTTATTCATTCCAATCAGCATCAATACATACACATTATGACCATTTGAAATACTACCCACTACATGCTTAATGACTTACCTCGTGTTGGGTAAGACGGTTCCAACTCGGCTACTCGATAACCTTTTCTTTGCCTTTGCTCGATTCACCTCCTTTAGCTCCTTGAGCTATATCAATAATTTAACTAGTTTAACCACCTTGCTAAATATTTACAATCCAATCTCACATGTATATGTATGTTAGTATATTCGGCTAATAATCTCATGCAACTACCAAAGCCGAATCAACTAAATATACTTATGTATATACACATATATCATCATCGAAATCACCTAAGCTTAGACATCGATTTTTTAATTTCAAGTAAGTTGCCGAATGCAACCTTACTAAATTCTCATGGATTCAATATACCATTACCATGAAATCAACAACCAAATTCATAGACAATTTAGGAAAATCACATTACAAATCTCATATTCAAGCAAAGACCATGGCCGAAATGCACATATGACCTCATAACAAAAATATTGAACCTTTGGTTGCCCAATTAGCTTAACATCCATCAAATTTTATATCAAGAAACTCACCTCATCTATAATCAACCCTCAATGCCCTAAAGCATCAAAAACAACATCAAAGAAATACAACCATCCATGGCCGAATGTCATAGCCGAATTGTTTTAACCATGAGTAACATAACAAGCATAGATCGTGTTTATGGATATACCGTGGCCGATTCAAGCTAATCACCTCCAAAATCATCAACCATTTTCGTTGCATATAACATATATAAACATGAATAAGTTTCATATAATCTCTTAACACATTGATTTCTTTCATCAACAACCTTTTGTTTTCTTGATCCATCAAAACTTAAAGGTAAGAAAGAATCAAGTTCTTCTCACACATACCATAACCGAAAGCTCCATCCAACACTCTAAATTTGAAATTTTAGTATGGCTAGGTAAGAAAAACGTGATGATTAACCCAAACAACTATTATTTCAAAAGAAAATTTAACAAAATTTACTAACCTCCTCTTCATTCAAAAGGCCGAATGCCTTTGCTTCACCTTCTTCTCTTCTTTTCTTTCTTTAGGTTCGGCTATTGTGGTAAGGAAAAGGATGAACACTCCTCCTTCCTCCCTTATTTTATTCATCCTTTCTTTTCTTTTTAATTCATTTCTTTTATTTCCTACTCCACTTACCAATATTAAATAATAATCAACATAAACTTGGAGGAAGGGAACCATGCTTGGCCGGCCACCTATCAAGAATTGGGCACATTGACATGCAAACCCAAACTTTCTCACCTTGTTATTATTTAATCCTTATAATTCATCTATCATCTTTTCTAACTTCGTCAACTAGGTCCTTTTTGAATTAATTCACAATCCTAATGCTAATATTAAGCATTTAATTTCTCATATATTCACTGTCACGCAACAATTTATGCAATTAAAACACGAAAATAAATTTTTGGCTCGGTAATGTGGTCTCGAAACCACATTCCGACCAGGGTCTAATTTGGGTTGTCACAACTCTCCCCCACATAAGAAATTTTCGTCCCCGAGAATCTTACCGGTAAATAGGTTTGGGTATTGTTCTTTCATCGAGCTCTCGGGTTCCCAGGTTGCTTCCTCGATCCCGTGTTTAAGCCACAACACCTTAACCAACGGAACCCTTTTATTTCGCAACTCTTTCACTTCACGAGTTAGGATTCGAATCGGTTCTTCTTCATAGCTCATATCAGCCTGAATTTCAACCTCCGACGGACTAATTATGTGCGAAGGATCAGACCTATAGCGTCGAAGCATCGAAACATGAAAGACATCGTGTATCCTTTCAAGTCCAGGGGGCAAAATCAATCTATATGCAACCGGCCCCACTCGTTCAGAGATTTCGTACGGCCCAATGAATCTCGGGCTCAACTTGCCTTTACGGCCAAACCTAAGTACCTTTTTCCAAGGCGAAACTTTAAGGAACACTTTATTTCCCACCTGATATTCAATGTCCTTCCGTTTCAGATCCGCATACGATTTCTGACGATCTGTGGCTACCTTCAGACTTTCACGGATTACCTTTACCTTCTGTTCGGCATCTCTAATCAAATCAACTCCGAAAATTTTACTTTCACCGAGCTCGGTCCAAAACAATGGCGTACGGCATTTACGACCGTACAAAGCCTCGTAAGGTGCCATCTTAATACTTGATTGGAAACTATTGTTGTAAGCGAATTCGATCAAAGGTACATACCGTTCCCACGAACCACTAAACTCAAGGATGCAGCATCTCAGCATATCCTCGAGTATCTGAATTATCCGCTCGGATTGACCATCGGTTTGGGGATGAAAAGCGGTGCTAAAATGCAGCTGGGTACCCAAAGCTTCTTGCAACTTCTTCCAAAATCGCGAGGTGAATCTCGGATCTCTATCCGACACGATAGAAATAGGTACTCCATGTAATCTCACAATCTGAGAAACATACAATTCGGCTAGTTTATCCAATGAAAAATCCGTACGCACGGGGATAAAGTGAGCCGACTTAGTCAGCCTATCAACAACAACCCAAATCGCATCCTTCTTACTTGCGGACATTGGCAGTCCGGACACAAAGTCCATTGTGACTCGGTCCCATTTCCACTCGGGTATCATGATCGGCTGAAGTAACCCTGAAGGCACTTGATGTTCCGCTTTCACTTGTTGACATATTAAACATCTCGAAACAAAGTCGGAGATGTCTCGCTTCATACCATGACACCAAAACCGACGTTTCAAGTCGTTGTACATTTTCGTGCTCCCCGGGTGAATTGACATTCGGCTACAATGGGCTTCGTTCAGGATCATCGGAATGAGTTCCGAATTCCTTGGAACGCACAAACGACTTCTAAACCTCAAACAACCATCATCATCCATCTGAAACTCCGATTCCTTGTTCGGAACACACTCAGCTCGTTTTGCAACCAATTCATCATCGACTTTCTGAGCTTCACGAATTTGATGAGTCAATAATGGTTTGGCTTTTAATTCAGCTACTAACACATTGTCAGGTAGAACAGACAAGTGTACATTCATCGCTCGCAAAGCAAACAGTGATTTCCGGCTTAAGGCGTCCGCAACCACATTAGCCTTTCCCGGGTGGTAATCAATGACAAGCTCGTAATCTTTCAACAATTCAAGCCAACGTCTTTGTCGCAGATTCAAGTCCCGTTGAGTCATCAAATATTTGAGACTTTTGTGATCCGAAAACACATGGCACTTCTCACCAAACAAATAATGTCGCCATATTTTCAATGCAAACACAATGGCGGCTAGTTCGAGATCATGGGTCGGATAATTTCTCTCGTGTGGCTTCAATTGTCTCGACGCATAGGCCACAACTCGACCTTCTTGCATCAATACGCAACCCAACCCGAGTAGGGATGCGTCACTATAAACGACAAACTCCTTACCCGATTCGGGTTGCACCAAAATTGGAGCTTCAGTCAGATGAGTTTTCAGTTGATCGAAGCTTTTCTGACATTTCTCCGTCCATTCGAACTTAACATCCTTCTGAAGTAGCTTCGTCATTGGTGTGGCTATCATCGAGAAACCTTTGACAAATCGTCGGTAGTAACCGGCGAGCCCTAGAAAGCTCCGGACTTCGGTAACATTTCTCGGAGGCTTCCAGTTAAGTATGGCTGAAATTTTGCTCGGGTCAACCCGAATACCCGATGCGGATACCACATGACCCAAGAAGCTAACCTCTCTTAGCCAGAACTCACACTTACTGAACTTAGCATATAACTGCTTATCCCGCAAAATTTGCAACACTAGCCTCAGATGCTCAGCATGTTCGGCCTCATCTCTTGAATAGACCAAGATGTCATCAATAAACACAACTACGAACCGATCCAAATACGGCCTAAAGATCCGATTCATCAAATCCATAAACACCGCAGGGGCATTAGTGAGCCCAAACGGCATCACTAAGAACTCATAGTGACCGTACCTCGTTCTGAAAGCAGTTTTGGGTACGTCCGAATCTCGAATCCGCAACTGATAATAACCCGATCTCAAATCTATCTTTGAAAACACCGATGCCCCCTTTAATTGATCGAACAGATCATCAATACGCGGCAACGGATATTTATTCTTTATCGTCACTTTATTCAGTTGACGATAATCAATGCACAACCTCATGGTTCCGTCCTTCTTTTTCACGAACAATACTGGTGCACCCCAAGGTGAGAAACTCGGTCGAGCGAAACCTCTATCCGTCAATTCTTGCAACTGGGCTTTCAACTCTTTTAACTCGGTTAGTGCCATACGATACGGAGCGATCGAAATAGGCGTAGTTCCAGGTACAAGCTCAATACCAAACTCTACCTCCCGAACAGGTGGCAAACCCGGTAACTCTTCAGGAAAAACATCCGGGTATTCACAGACCACCGGCACCGATTCGGGTTTCTTTTCTAACTCCTTGTCATCAAGTACATACGCGAGGTATGCTTCGCACCCTTTCCTTACATATTTCTGGGCCAACATTGCTGATATTACAGCTGGCAACCCCCTTAAGTCCGCAGACTCAACTCGGATTATCTCGTTATTTGCGCACCTCAAATCGATAGTCTTGCTTTTGCAATTCACAACCGCATCATGCGCGGTTAACCAATCCAAACCAAGAATAACATCAAACTCGTCGAACGGCAAAAGCATCAAATCAGCCGGAAAACAGGATTCTCGGATTATTAGAGGGCATCTCTTACACACTTTATCAACAAGTACGCATTGACCCAAAGGGTTTGATACTCGAATTACGAGCTCAGTAGACTCAACAGGTAGAGTCTTACTGGTTGCTAAGGTTTCGCATACATATGAATGAGTAGAACCAGGGTCAATCAATGCAATCACATTAGTATCAAAGAGAGTGAAGGTACCAGTGATGACGTCGGGGGAGGATGCCTCCTCTCGTGCGCGAATGGCATATGCTCTAGCAGGAGTACGGTTCTCGGCGCGATCGGCCGTATCAGAGGCCCCCCTCTGACTACCACCCCTGCCTCCTAATATTCTCGGTGGTCCACCTCTAGATGTCACTCCACTAGGTCTTGCACCTTGAATCTTATTCTTCTCATCCAGCTCCGCGCAATCTCTAATGAAGTGGTCCTTCGAACCACATTCGTAACAGGCCCTGTTAGTAGACTTGCCCCAACATTCACTTAGGTGTCGTCTTCCACATTGGGGACATTCAGGTTTCTCGTGACGATTATTGCCCACACTAGCTACCGAAGTAGCTCGGGAGCCCATCGATGGTCTTGCCCTGATGGAAATTCCCGCAGTCGCCCTCGACTTATTAATGTCCTCCCTGAACTTCTTCACAGCTGAGAACGGAGCTTTACCCGTCGATCTTTTACGATAATCTCTAGCTTCAAATTCAGCCTTCCTCTTCTCCTTTCCAAGTTCCTCCGCCTTGCAGGCTCGTTCGACTAGTGTTACGAATTCCTTTATTTCCAAAATACCCGTTAGTAGCTTTAAATCTTCATTCAATCCTTCCTCGAATCTTTTGCACATAGCAACCTCATCAGCTACACACTCCCGGGCATACCTACTAAGTCTTACGAATTCATGTTCGTATTCAGATACCGTCATACGGCCTTGCTTGAGTTCCAAGAACTCCTTACGCTTCTGGTCAATGAACCGTTGGCTAATAAATTTCTTCCGGAATTCCGTTTGAAAGAAGTCCCAAGTTACTCGCTCGTTCGGGACTATGGAAATCAAGGTCCTCCACCAATAGTAGGCTGAGTCTCGCAACAAAGATACAGCACATTTTAGACATTCATCGGGTGTGCATGACAATTCATCGAACACCCGAATGGTGTTATCAAGCCAGAACTCGGCCCTTTCGGCATCATCAGTTACTATGGCCTTGAACTCCTCGGCCCCACGCTTCCTAATCAAGTCTACAGGTGGCTTACTCAGCCTCACAGGATCAGCGACTGATGGCCTTACAGGCTCTTGGGGTGGATTATTCAAATTTGGGAATTGTTGGACAGCCGGGTTGGCTCGGGCATATTGCGCGACCCACTCGTTCATCATGGTAAAGAAGGCTTGTTTAGCCCCCTCACCTTGATTATTCGCAGATGACTGAGGTTCAACAGGCGGCGTCCCTTGAGCAGGAGCAGCCGCTACGCTCTCAACGTCATCCGCTAGGGTTCTTTCTTCACCGGGATCCATTTACTAATCAAGACAAAAACATTTCAACCGTCAGAAGTCATCACCCTTTTAAACATTAACATTATGGCATGTATAGCTAGACTCATAGGTGCTATGGTAGTCCTAGAACCGACTAAACCATAGCTCTGATACCAATAAAATGTAACACCCCGAACCCGAAACCGACACCGGAGTCGAACACAAGGTGTTAACTGGCTTTAACCCCTTACAAAATTTATTTTCCAGACACTGCCCAATCTGTGTACTAGCCGCTTTAAAAATCATATCTTGAGTTTCGTAACTCGAAAATCAGTTTCGTAATTTTTCCCAGAAACTAGACTCATGTGCCCATCTATGTATTTTTTTTCTAGAATTTTTGGTTGGGCCAATTAGTACAGTTTATTAGTCAAAGTCTCCCAAGTTGCAGGGGTCGACTACACTGACCTTTGCCCATTACGACTGGGATATCTCCCTGCACGGGGCTTCAATACTGTTGCCGTTTGTTTCTATGAAAACTAGACTCAGAGAGGAATCTGCACATATATGGTACGACCCCTAATTATCTCTGGTTAATTTATAATGAATTTCCAAAGTCAGAGCAGGGAATCCAGAAACCGTTCTGGCCCTGTCCCACTAAAATCTGATTATCTCTTAATATACTGCCCATATGATCTTTTCGTTACTTCCTCATGAAAGCAGACTCATCGAGCTTCGATTACATAATTTATTCATCAATTAATTCCACTCCCACTATTTTTAGTGATTTTTCAATCTCATGACACTGCTGCTGCCAGCATCTGTTACGAAAGTAACTAGGTCCATTTCATGCCTACCCTTGATCCAATTCAATCGAACATTCGTGCCATTTTCGCATGGCTTAAAGTTTACATGCCATAATTCAAACACAACGTACTAGCTTATACATGCCAAAATGATCTTCTAAACACACTAAGAAGAAAGTACCAAAACTTGCTATCCGGTGTGATGACTTCAACGACGGCCCGACCCCGCAAAAAATAGATGAGTCCAAGCAACCTATAGTGGGTGACAAGGAAACATCGAGTGAGTTTATAACTCAGTAAGTCATAAGCAATGCACTACCATCTATCAACAACATTATCACAAGAGGAAACAAAATGGAACGAGACAATTTACTCCATCCATACCGAACCATACCATAGTTCCTCCAACTTATCAATTCAATTTCATATCAATTCATGCATTCACATTCTATATACTCATCAATAGGACATTGAAGCAATTTCATAAATCGATTTATTTTCGTTACAACCAAACGACTATACGGCCTTTCACCCATCCTACGATAAATTTTATGTACGTGACTTCAAGTATATTTGTCACATAGGTTCGAACTTACCGAGCTCAACACCAAGTATAAGCATAGCACCTATTAGCCACGTACTCGAGACACTTACCCGATCCGCTGTCCGCGATCGACTCAATAATGTCGCACACATAGTGTCCATAATGATTCACGAATATTTATTGAGCCCACACACCCAGTGCTATATAATCAACTCGCACACTTAGTGCTACGTAATCAAATCGCACACTTAGTGCCACATAGTCCATCTCGCACACTTAGTGCCGCATGGTCAATTCGCACACTTAGTGCATCATATTCATTTCGCACACTTAGTGCAACATAGTCAAATCGCACACTTAGTGCTGTACAATTTAATCCCGCGCACTTAGCGCCAATCTCATGGTCATAAATGGTTATCCCGCACGTTTAGTGCCGAGTTCAACAACTCATTACATCTTACCTCTTCTCTTTCATTCAACAATTTCATCATCACATACGTACATGCATATATATATGTATATTTATTCATTCCAATCAGCATCAATACATACACATTATGACCATTTGAAATACTACCCACTACATGCTTAATGACTTACCTCGTGTTGGGTAAGACGGTTCCAACTCGGCTACTCGATAACCTTTTCTTTGCCTTTGCTCGATTCACCTCCTTTAGCTCCTTGAGCTATATCAATAATTTAACTAGTTTAACCACCTTGCTAAATATTTACAATCCAATCTCACATGTATATGTATGTTAGTATATTCGGCTAATAATCTCATGCAACTACCAAAGCCGAATCAACTAAATATACTTATGTATATACACATATATCATCATCGAAATCACCTAAGCTTAGACATCGATTTTTTAATTTCAAGTAAGTTGCAGAATGCAACCTTACTAAATTCTCATGGATTCAATATACCATTACCATGAAATCAACAACCAAATTCATAGACAATTTAGGAAAATCACATTACAAATCTCATATTCAAGCAAAGACCATGGCCGAAATGCACATATGACCTCATAACAAAAATATTGAACCTTTGGTTGCCCAATTAGCTTAACATCCATCAAATTTTATATCAAGAAACTCACCTCATCTATAATCAACCCTCAATGCCCTAAAGCATCAAAAACAACATCAAAGAAATACAACCATCCATGGCCGAATGTCATAGCCGAATTGTTTTAACCATGAGTAACATAACAAGCATAGATCGTGTTTATGGATATACCGTGGCCGATTCAAGCTAATCACCTCCAAAATCATCAACCATTTTCGTTGCATATAACATATATAAACATGAATAAGTTTCATATAATCTCTTAACACATTGATTTCTTTCATCAACAACCTTTTGTTTTCTTGATCCTTCAAAACTTAAAGGTAAGAAAGAATCAAGTTCTTCTCACACATACCATAACCGAAAGCTCCATCCAACACTCTAAATTTGAAATTTTAGTATGGCTAGGTAAGAAAAACGTGATGATTAACCCAAACAACTATTATTTCAAAAGAAAATTTAACAAAATTTACTAACCTCCTCTTCCTTCAAAAGGCCGAATGCCTTTGCTTCACCTTCTTCTCTTCTTTTCTTTCTTTAGGTTCGGCTATTGTGGTAAGGAAAAGGATGAACACTCCTCCTTCCTCCCTTATTTTATTCATCCTTTCTTTTCTTTTTAATTCATTTCTTTTATTTCCTACTCCACTTACCAATATTAAATAATAATCAACATAAACTTGGAGGAAGGGAACCATGCTTGGCCGGCCACCTATCAAGAATTGGGCACATTGACATGCAAACCCAAACTTTCTCACCTTGTTATTATTTAATCCTTATAATTCATCTATCATCTTTTCTAACTTCGTCAACTAGGTCCTTTTTGAATTAATTCACAATCCTAATGCTAATATTAAGCATTTAATTTCTCATATATTCACTGTCACGCAACAATTTATGCAATTAAAACACGAAAATAAATTTTTGGCTCGGTAATGTGGTCTCGAAACCACATTCCGACCAGGGTCTAATTTGGGTTGTCACAAAGTATCCATGAACATAATGCATATTTAGCAAATTCACCTCACTTGAATCTGAACTCAATTAAAACCAAATATTGAAATCACAAATAAGATCATAAGAACTCAAAAAGCATCTCATTAACAAGTTTTAACAATGTTTGCAACAAAATCACAAATTCACTACAAGCTATCTTTCTGAGCAACAGTCACTAAATTATTTATAACTGGAGATAAGAAACTCAAAATCAAGTGCTGTAAATTTTCCCTAAAAATATACTCATATATATCCCATCTATAAAATTTTCAGAATTTTTGGTTTGACCAATCAATACCATATTTTTATTGAAGCTTCCCCTGTTTCACTATTTGACTATTCTGACCACTCTTCACTACGAATCAATTTTCACATTATACAGAATTTGAAATATGTTATCATTTATTTCATTTGAAACTAGACTCACTAAGGAGTCTAAGAATATAAATTTTATCTTATAAACATTTTTTACCATTTATAATGATTTTCTGAAAACAGAACAGGGGACCTCGAAGTCATTTTGACTCTATTTCACGTCACTTCAAATATATTATTATTATTGGAAATTCTTTTGCTTACATGGTTTCTTTTATAAGAAACTAGACTCATTAAGATTTCATGACATAATTTATTCGGCCTCTAACTCAACTCCCACAATTTATGGTGATTTTCCGAAATCACGTTGCTGCTGCTGTCTCAAGCAGATTTATTACCCATTCTTTGCATTCATATTATTTAACATGTATATTACCAAATCAATCTCATATAACCTTTCACCATAACCGAATACACACATACACATATGAGATTTTCACATATACTTCTCATTTCGCATTCATGATTCAATTCCGATCAATCTAACATATAAAAGTATATAATACATACCTGACCAACTTAATGTATTGAACATATTCAATGGTAGTTTACTACGAACATTCGAAATCAAAATCTTACTCCAATCATCGGCATTAAGTCTGCTAGGTTTGAAACCCAAATTCAATCACCACCACAAAGCATGCGGGACTTTAAGCCCGGATATAATACCAGCACAAATGCCTTCGGGACTTAGCTCGGATATAACACCAGCACGAATGCCTTCAGGACTTATCCCGGATATAACACCAGCACGAATGCCTTCGGGACTTAGCCCGGATATAACACCAACACGAATGCCTTCGGGACATAGCCCGGATATAACACCAGCACAAATGCCTTCGGGAATTAGCCCGGATATATATCTCACACAAGGCCTGCGGGTCTTAGCCCGGTTAAAATCCTCAATTATCGTTCACATATATATATATCATAATACATTAGCATTTCATTTACCTTACTAGAACACAAGCACAGCATGCTTATCAATAATTTCACTTTCGGCTCAATAGTCACATACAAAGAACTCGATTTCGTTTCACTATCCAACATGATTTCTATAACCATTCGGATACAAGTCATATGTACAAATTACTTATCTTACTACTTAATTCAAGTAGTTACATTAGGTCACAATTTATATATTATTCTATTATATCGTGTAACACCCCGAACCCGAGACCGTCACCGGAGTCGAACACGAGGTGTTAACAGACTTTAAACCACTTATAAAAAAAATTTCCCAGACACTGCCAATCTGCGTACTAGTCGCTTTAAAAATCATATCTTGAGTTCAGAAACTCGGAATCCAGTTCCGTAAATTTTCCCTGAAACTAGAGTCATATTCCCATCTACATATTGTTTTCTAGAATTTTTGGTTGGGCCAATTAGTACAGTTTATTAGTCAAAGTCTCCCATGTTACAGGGATTGACTACACTGACCTTTGCGCATTACGACTTGGATATCTCCCTGTACAGGGCTTCAATACTGATGTCGTTTGTTTCTATAGAAACTAGACTCAGAGAGGAATCTATACATATATGACATGACTCCAAATTGTCTCTGTTTAATTTACAATGAATTCCCAAAGTCGGAACAGGAAATCCAGAAACCGTTCTGGCCCTGTCTCACGAGAACCTGAATATCTCTTAACATACTGTCCATATGATTGTTTCGTTACTTTCATATGAAAATAGATTAATCAAGGTTCGTTTACATAATTTATTCACTATTTAATTCCATTCCTACTATTTTTAGTGATTTTCCAAATCTACATCACTGCTGCTGTCAGCATCTGCCTTTAAGGTAGACTTTACCTATTTCATAGTTTCCATGATTCAACTAGCCCTTTTAGCATAAATAGCACAAATTATGATAGTGATTAACCATTCCCATGGCCAATACTTGTTAAGCATATCCACACCTCTCAATAACCATATCCATACCAAATGATGATAACATTATGCTCAAACATATATAAGCCATTTTCGCATGGCTATCCAAAATTATACAAGTCCAAAGGGTCCATGACCCACAACAAAAGGGTAGTCCTATACATGCCATTTCGAAGTTCAACCAAAATTGTACCAAAAGGGGGGGGCTTTGATAGTGTGGGCGACTTCGACTTCAAAATCCCGAGTCCGATAGCTGGAGAACCAAAATCTATAAAACAGAGAATCAAGGAGACGGAGTAAGCAATTTATGCTTAGTAAGTTTTGAGCAAGGGATTCCAGCACAACAAAAGTATAGCATTCATGTAGCTAAACGGATAATTTCATATGCACAATTTTTCAATATCATACTTACTTCACATTATCAACCCTTTTATTCATACACAAAGATCAACTTAGCCAAAGGCCGGTAGCTCATTTATCAACTGAGCGAATACTTATTTGTAAGGGCTCAACTAATTCAAAGCACATACGAAACATACCTTAATGTTGGGATGTTTCAAGCGTATTAACTAAAATTTTTACAGCAAGATCATTCATTCCCAAATCACATACCTTCGGAATTTAACCGGATATAGCTACTCGTTCAAATGCCTTCGGGACATAGCCCGGTTATAGTAACTCGCACAAATGCCTTCGGGACTTAACCCGGATTTAGTAACTCGCACAAATGCCTTCGGGACTTAACCCGGATTTAGTAACTCGCACAAATGCCTTCGGGCTTAGCCCGGAATTAGTATCTCACACAAATGCCTTCGGATCTTAGTCCGGATATGGTCACTTAGCACAAAGCCTTCGGGACTTAGCCCGGACATCATTCAAATAACCATGCACATTTAACAATAAACAATGGCACATTCGTATTTCGTTTTCGTTAGCAAAACTCAAACACAAGACACTTATCATTCTTGCAATTTCGGCTCAATAGCCACACACAAAGAGCATGATTTTGATTTGCTTAAAACATGATCTAATCAAATCATAATTTAAGCTCTTTTACTCAAGAACTTACCTCGGGTGTTGTCGAACGATTCCGATAGCTATTCGACCACTTTTTCCTTCCCTTTATCGGATTTAGTTCCCCTTTGCTCTTGAGCTTAATTAAACAACTAAATTGATTTAATCATTTGAGCATCGAAAAGAGGAACACAAGGCACTTAGCCCATCTTTATACATTAGACATTAAAGTCACATATGTACGGAATCATGAATCAAACTCAACATTTTAGCTAATTTTCCCCTTGGCCGAATTTTCTAAGCCAAGACAAAAGCATCAATATGCTTGCCTCTAACCGAATACATGCAACACCAATCTCCTTCCTATGGCCGAATATGCATGTCTATGTTGGGGCCGATTGCAACACTTAATACATTCTACAAGTATGGTCACTTGTATTGACTAAACACCATTTTATTTCAAGTTCAAAACTTGGCTAATACACACATATATACACTAGTAAAGCATCCTCTCCCTTTCCATCAATTTAACACATGCATTACTCATTAATATACAAAAATTATATTCGGCCTTAGCACACAACTTGCTAGCCGATTCTTCTCCATCTAGCAACCAATGCACATATGTGCTCACTCAAAAATGCTAAAAAGAAGATTCAAGAATCATCAATCCACCATCACATGCATCATTAACAAGCTTCATATTTAGCATGCAATGGCATTAACACAAAATCCACCTAGGCCGAATATCATCCCCATGACATAGCAAAGATTTGAACCATGGGCTAATTAGAACTCAAGCTAGCAACTAAAAACATGCATGAATCTCATGGCACAGCCTCAAACATACCTTGATCTAGATACAAGTATGGCCAAACCTCCTCCTAATCCTCTTCCAAACCAAACATGAAGCAAGAACTCCTTCCTCCTTCCTTAGAATTTTCGGCCAAAAGAAGATGAAAAAGGATGAACAAAATTTTTCTTTTCTTTTCTTTTACTCATGGCAATGGGGGGGGAAACAACCACACACTTTTTTTTTTGTTTTCATCATATTCCCTTTCATTATTTTATGCCCATGCTCCTTATTTTATCATACTTCCCATGAAACACTAACTCAACATATTTATGACATGTTCTTGCCCATCACACTTGGTCTACCATGCTTGTCATGGCCGGCCACTACTAATTAGGGGGTGGAATTTGACATGCAAGTCCCCCCTTTTTATTTCATGCACTAATAGGTCCTTATGCTTTGACCTATCACATTTCAAAATTTTCTCACATAAGTCCTATTTACTAAAATTCACCTACAATTAAACAAAATTCAAACACGAAATTTTCACACATGCACATGTACATATAATGAGCATCAATTATGACGGTTAATTATTTTTATGACTCGGTTTAGCGGTCTCGAAACCACTTCCCGACTAGGGTCAATTTTGGGCTGTCACAACTCTCCCTCACTTAAGAAATTTTCGTCCCCGAAAATCTTACCGGTAAATAAGTTTGGGTATCATTCTTTCATCGAGCTCTCGGTTTCCCAGGTAGCTTCCTCGATCCCGTGTTTGAGCCATAACACCTTAACTAACGGAACCCTTTTGTTTCGCAACTCTTTCACTTCACGAGCTAGGATACGAATCGGTTCTTCTTCATAACTCAAGTCAGATTGAATTTCAACTTCAGAGGGATTAATCACATGTGACGGATCGGATCTATAACGTCGAAGCATCGAAACATGAAAGACATCGTGAATCTTTTCAAGTTCAGGGGGCAAAATCAATCTATACGCAACCGGACCAACTCGTTCGGAGATTTCGTACGGCCCAATGAATCTTGGGCTCAACTTGCCCTTACGGCCAAATCTGAGTACCTTTTTCCAAGGCGAAACTTTAAGAAACACTTTATCTCCCACCTGATATTCAATGTCTTTTCGTTTCAAATCCGCATACGATTTTTTGACGATTTGTGGCTGCCTTCAGACTTTCACGGATTACCTTTACTTTCTGTTCGGCATCTTTAATCAAATCAACTCCGAAAATTTTACTTTCACCGAGCTCGGTCCAAAACAATGGTGTACGGCATTTACGACCGTACAAAGCCTCGTAAGGTGCCATCTTAATACTTGATTGAAAACTATTGTTGTAAGCGAATTCAATCAAAGGTAAATACCGTTCCCATGAACCACTAAACTCGAGGATGCAACATCTCAACATATCCTCAAGTATCTGAATTATCCGCTCGGATTGACCATCGGTTTGTGGATGAAAAGCGGTGCTAAAATACAGCTTGGTACCCAAAGCTTCTTGCAATTTCTTCCAAAATCGCGAGGTGAATCTCGGATCTCTATCCGACACGATAGAAATAGGTACCCCGTGTAATCTCACAATCTGAGAAACATACAATTCGGCTAGTTTATCCAATGAAAAATCCGTACGCACGGGGATAAAGTGAGCCGACTTAGTCAGTCTATCAACAACAACCCAAATCGCATCCTTCTTACTTGCTGACAATGGCAGTCCGGACACAAAGTCCATTGTGACTCGATCCCATTTCCACTCGGGTATCATGATCGGCTGAAGTAATCCTGAAGGCACTTGATCTTCTGCTTTCACTTGTTGACATATTAAACATCTCGAAACAAAGTCGGAGATGTCTCGTTTCATACCATGCCACCAAAATCGACGTTTCAAATCATTGTACATTTTCGTACTCCCCGGGTGAATTGACATTCGGCTACAATGGGCTTCGTTCAGAATCATCGAAATGAGTTTCGAATTCCTTGGAACACAAAAATGACTTCTGAACCTCAAACAATCATCATCATCAATTTGAAACTCCGATTCCTTGTTCGGAACACGCTCAGCCCGTTTTGCAACCAATTCATCATCAACTTTCTGGGCTTCACGAATTTGATGAATCAATAATGGTTTGGCTTTTAATTCAGCTACTAACACATTGTCGGGTAGAACAGACAAGTGCACATTCATCGCTCGTAAAGCAAACAATGATTTCCGGCTTAAGGCGTCCGCAACCACATTAGCCTTTCCCAGGTGGTAATCAATGACAAGCTCGTAATCTTTCAACAACTCAAGCCAACGTCTTTGTCGCAGATTTAAGTCTCTTTGAGTCATCAAATATTTGAGACTTTTGTGATCCGAAAATACATGGCACTTTTCACCAAATAAGTAATGTTGCCATATTTTTAAAGCAAATACGATGGCACCTAGTTCAAGATCATGGGTCGGATAATTTTTCTCATGTGGCTTTAATTGTCTCGACGCATAGGCCACCACTCGACCTTCTTGCATCAATACGCAACCCAACCCAAGTAGGGATGCGTCACTATAAATGACAAACTCTTTGCCTGATTCGGGTTGCACTAAAATTGGAGCTTCAGTCAAATAAGTTTTCAGTTGATCGAAACTTTTCTGACATTTCTCCGTCCATTCGAACTTAACATCCTTTTGAAGTAGCTTCGTCATTGGTGTGGCTATCATCGAGAAACCTTTGACAAATCGTCGGTAATAACCGGCGAGTCCCAAAAAGCTCCGAACCTCAGTAATATTTCTCGGATGTTTCCAGTTAAGTATGGCTGAAATTTTGTTCGGGTCAACTCGAATACCCGATACGGATACCACATGACCCAAGAAGCTAACCTCTCTTAACCAGAACTCACACTTACTGAACTTAGCATATAACTGCTTATCCCGCAAAATTTGCAACACTAATCTCAGGTGCTCAGCATGTTCGGTCTCATCTCTTGAATAGACCAAGATGTCATCAATGAACACAACTACAAACCGATCCAAATATGGTCTGAAGATCCGATTCATCAAATCCATAAATACCGCAGGGGCATTAGTGAGCCCAAACGGCATCACTAAGAATTCGTAGTGACCATAACTCGTTCTGAAGGCAGTTTTGGGTATGTCCGAATCTCAAATTCGCAACTGATAATAGCCCGATCTCAAATCTACTTTTGAGAACACTGATGCTCCCTTCAGTTGGTCGAACAAATCATCGATACGCGGTAACGGATATTTGTTCTTTATTGTCACTTTATTCAGCTGACGATAGTCAATGCACAACCTCATGGTTCCGTCCTTCTTTTTCACGAACAATACTGGTGCACCCCAAGGTGAGAAACTTGGTCGAGCAAAACCTCTATCCGTCAATTCTTGCAACTGAGCTTTCAACTCTTTTAACTCGGTTGGTGCCATACGATACGGAGCTATCGAAATCGACGTAGTCCCAGGTACAAGCTCAATACCAAACTCTATCTCCCGAACAGGTGGTAAACCCGGTAATTCTTCAGGAAAAACATCCGGGTATTCACAAACCACCAGCACAGATTCGGGTTTCTTTTCTAATTCTTTGTCATCAAGTACATACGCAAGGTATGCTTCTCACCCTTTTCTTACATATTTCTGGGCCAACATTGAGGATATTACAGCTGGCAACCCCTTTAAGTCC
This sequence comes from Gossypium hirsutum, assembly GCF_007990345.1. NCBI lineage: Eukaryota > Viridiplantae > Streptophyta > Magnoliopsida > Malvales > Malvaceae > Gossypium > Gossypium hirsutum. The sequence continues at coordinate 64,342,805 of NC_053425.1, read as the reverse complement.
GTAGACTCAACTCGGATTATCTCGTTATTTGCGCACCTCAAATCAATAGTCTTGCTTTTGCAATTCACAACTGCATCATGCGCGATCAGCCAATCCAAACCAAGAATAACATCAAATTCATCAAACGGCAAAAGCATCAAGTCCGCCGGAAAACAGGAACCTCAAATTACTAGGGGACATTTCTTACACACTTTGTCGACAAGCACGTAACGACCCAAGGGATTTGACACCCGAATTACGAACTCAGTAGACTCAATAGGTAAAGTCTTACTGGATGCTAAGGTTTCACATATGTAAGAATGAGTAGAACCGGGGTCAATCAAAGCAATTACATTAGTATCAAAGAGAGTAAAAGTACCGGTAATAACATCAGGCGAAGAAGCATCCTCGCGGGCACGTATAGCATAAGCTCTAGCAGGCGCACGAGCCTCGGATCTGGTCGTAGCATCTCTAGATCCTCTCTGACCACCACTAGCATTGCCCGTATTTCCAGATGGTCTACCTCGAGCAGTGGTAGCACCCGGTTTCCCACTCTGATTTACATTCTGTTCAGACAACCTCGGGCAATCTTTAATGAAGTGGTCAACTGATCCGCACTTGTAACAGGAGCGGTCAGGGAATCTACAACTCCCCGAATGCCATTTACCGCAATATCGACATTTCGTTCTGTCTCGACGTTCATTCCCAACACTGGCGACCGAAGTGCCTCGTGTACCCACAGGGGGTCGATCACGATCTCGTCTAAAAAGGCCCGAAGTGCCTCTAGACCGGCCCACATCATCTCAAAATTTCTTCGATGTCTGTTGAAGAGACTTTCCCGAAGATCTTTTACGAAACTCTCCAGTTCCCACATCAACTTTTTGTTTTTCTTTTCTAAGCTCTTCGGCTTTACAAGCTCGCTCGACAAGTACTACGAACTCTCGTATTTCAAGAATGCCCACGAACATTTTTATATCTTCATTCAGCCCATCCTCGAAGCGTTTACACATGATAGCCTCGGACGAAACACATTCCCGAGCGTATCTACTAAGTCTAACAAATTTTCGCTCGTAATCAGTAACCGACATAGAACCTTGCTTAAGCTCAAGAAATTCCTTTCGTTTTTGATCAACAAATCTCTGACTGATATACTTTTTCCGAAACTCAGTTTGGAAAAACTCCCAAGTTACTTGCTCTCGGGGCACAACAGAAGTCAGAGTACTCCACCAATAGTAGGCAGAATCGCGTAGCAAGGAGATAGTACACTTTAGGCATTCATCGGGTGTACAAGATAGCTCATTGAGTACCCGGATAGTGTTGTCCAACTAAAATTCAGCTTGCTCGGCATCGTCGCTATCCATAGCTTTAAATTCAGTAGCCCCATGTTTTCGGATTCTGTCAACTGGGGGCTTATTTGACCTTATTTGGTCAGTTTCCGGAGGTATTGTAGGTGCGGGGGTGGTATTAGTCGGGAATGGAGGTTGTGGAACAGCCGTATTAGTTCGAATGTATTGGTTGAACCAATCATTCATCACGCTATAGAAAGCTTGTCTAGCTTCATCATTCGGGTTACTAGCATTAGGTTGAGAGTCCGCCGGCGCTGTCCCTTGTGCGGGAGCAGGCGCTACACTCTCAAGATCATCAGCTACCGCTCGGTCGGGATCGGGATCCATTACTATAAATAAACACATTTACAATTGTCAGAAATCACCACACTATCAAATAATCACATAAAATGGCATGTATAGCTAGACCCAACGCATTACGGTAGTCCTAGAATCGACTAAACTGTAGCTCTGATACCAATCAAATGTAACACCCCGAACCCGAGACCGTCACCGGAGTCGAACACGAGGTGTTAACAGACTTTAAACCACTTAAAAAAAAAATTCCCAGACACTGCCAATCTGCGTACTAGTCGCTTTAAAAATCATATCTTGAGTTCAGAAACTCGGAATCCAGTTCCGTAAATTTTCCCTGAAACTAGACTCATATGCCCATCTACATATTTTTTTCTAGAATTTTTGGTTGGGCCAATTAGTACAGTTTATTAGTCAAAGTCTCCCATGTTACAGGGATCGACTACACTGACATTTGCGCATTACGACTTGGATATCTCCCTGTACAGGGCTTCAATACTGATGCTGTTTGTTTCTATAGAAACTAGACTCAGAGTGGAATCTATACATATATGGAATGACTCCTAATTGTCTCTGGTTAATTTATAATGAATTTCCAAAGTCGGAACAGGAAATTCAGAAACCGTTCTGGCCCTGTCTCACGAGAACCTGAATATCTCTTAACATACTGTCCATATGATTGTTTCGTTACTTTCCTATGAAAATAGATTAATCAAGGTTTGTTTACATAATTTATTCACTATTTAATTCCATTCCTACTATTTTTAGTGATTTTCCAAATCTACATCACTGCTGCTGTCAGCATCTGCCTTTAAGGTAGACTTTACCTATTTCATAGTTTCCATGATTCAACTAGCCCTTTTAGCATAAATAGCACAAATTATGATAGTGATTAACCATTCCCATGGACAATCCTTGTTAAGCATATCCACACCTCTCAATAACCATATCCATACCAAATGATGATAACATTATGCTCAAACATATATAAGCCATTTTCGCATGGCTATCCAAAATTATACAAGTCCAAAGGGTCCATGACCCACAACAGAAGGGTAGTCCTATACATGCCATTTCGAAGTTCAACCAAAATTGTACCAAAAGGGGGGGGGGCCTTGATAGTGTGGGCGACTTCGATTTCAAAATCCCGAGTCTGATAGCTGGAGAACCAAAATCTATAAAACAGAGAATCAAGGAGACGGAGTAAGCAATTTATGCTTAGTAAGTTTTGAGCAAGGGATTCCAGCACAACAAAAGTATAGCATGGGATTCCAGCACAACAAAAGTATAGCATTCATGTAGCTAAACGGATAATTTCATATGCACAATTTTTCAATATCATACTTACTTCACATTACCAACCCTTTTATTCATACACAAAGATCAACTTAGCCAAAGGCCGGTAGCTCATTTATCAACTGAGCGAATACTTATTTGTAAGGGCTCAACTAATTCAAAGCACATACGAAACATACCTTAATGTTGGGATGTTTCAAGCGTATTAACTGAAATTTTTACAGCAAGATCATTCATTCCCAAATCACGTACCTTCGGAATTTAACCGGATATAGCTACTCATTCAAATGCCTTCGGGACATAGCCCGGTTATAGTAACTCGCACAAATGCCTTCGGGACTTAACCCGGATTTAGTAACTCGCACAAATGCCTTCGGGACTTAACCCGGATTTAGTAACTCGCACAAATGCCTTCGGGCTTAGCCCGAAATTAGTATCTCGCACAAATGCCTTCGGATCTTAGTTCGGATATGGTCACTTAGCACAAAGCCTTCGGGACTTAGCCCGGACATCATTCAAATAACCATGCACATTTAACAATAAATCATGGCACATTCGTATTTCGTTTTCGTTAGCAAAACTCAAACACAAGACACTTATCATTCTTGCAATTTCGGCTCAATAGCCACACACAAAGAGCATGATTTTGATTTGCTTAAAACATGATCTAACCAAATCATAATTTAAGCTCTTTTACTCAAGAACTTACCTCGGGTGTTGTCGAACGATTCCGATAGCTATTCGACCACTTTTTCCTTCCCTTTATCGGATTTAGTTCCCCTTTGCTCTTGAGCTTAATTAAACAAATAAATTGATTTAATCATTTGAGCATCGAAAAGAGGAACACAAGGCACTTAGCCCATATTTATACATTAGACATTAAAGTCACATATGTACGGAATCATGAATCAAACTCAACATTTTAGCTAATTTTCCCCCTTGGCCGAATTTTCTAAGCCAAGACAAAAGCATCAATATGCTTGCCTCTAACCGAATACATGCAACACCAATCTCCTTCCTATGGCCGAATATGCATGTCTATGTTGGGGCCGATTGCAACACTTAATACATTCTACAAGTATGGTCACTTGTATTGACTAAACACCATTTTATTTCAAGTTCAAAACTTGGCTAATACACACATATATACACTAGTAAAGCATCCTCTCCCTTTCCATCAATTTAACACATGCATTACTCATTAATATACAAAAATTATATTCGGCCTTAGCACACAACTTGCTAGCCGATTCTTCTCCATCTAGCAACCAATGCACATATGTGCTCACTCAAAAATGCTAAAAAGAAGATTCAAGAATCATCAATCCACCATCACATGCATCATTAACAAGCTTCATATTTAGCATGCAATGGCATTAACACAAAATCCACCTAGGCCGAATATCATCCCCATGACATAACAAAGATTTGAACCATGGGCTAATTAGAACTCAAGCTAGCAACTAAAAACATGCATGAATCTCATGGCACAGCCTCAAACATACCTTGATCTAGATACAAGTATGGCCAAACCTCCTCCTAATCCTCTTCCAAACCAAACATGAAGCAAGAACTCCTTCCTCCTTCCTTAGAATTTTCGGCCAAAAGAAGATGAAAAAGGATGAACAAAATTTTTCTTTTCTTTTCTTTTACTCACGGCAATGGGGGGGGAAACAACCACACACTTTTTTTTTTTGTTTTCATCATATTCCCTTTCATTATTTTATGCCCATGCTCCTTATTTTATCATACTTCCCATGAAACATTAACTCAACATGTTTATGACATGTTCTTACCCATCACACTTGGTCTACCATGCTTGTCATGGCCGGCCACTACTAATTAGGGGGGGAATTTGACATGCAAGTCCCCCATTTTTATTTCATGCACTAATAGGTCCTTATGCTTTGACCTATCACATTTCAAAATTTTCTCACATAAGTCCTATTTACTAAAATTCACCTACAATTAAACAAAATTCAAACACGAAATTTTCACACATGCACATGTACATATAATGAGCATCAATTATGACGGTTAATTATTTTTATGACTCGGTTTAATGGTCCCGAAACCACTTCCCGACTAGGGTCAATTTTGGGCTGTCACATATCGTGATTTTATCAAATCATAAGCTAAGTTCCATTACACAAAGACTTACCTCGGAAAATTTTGAATAGTTGTGAATAGGCTATTCGACTGCTTTCTCGTTTCCCTTATCGGATCTAGCTCCTCTTTGCTCTTGAGCTTAATTTAAACCAATAAATTTGTTTAATTATTTCGAACATCAAAGGCAATTTAAAGCGCTTAACCCTTATACTCAATAATGAAACCAAACCGTATACCTAATTATTTTAACACATCACCTCCAATGCATATATTGACTAACATATACCCAATCCACATGCCAAGTTACCATGAATAAAAATTACATATATATACTACTAGTAATCTAATTATCTACTCGATCATATAGGGTAACTTCAATGCATCATAGTTATACAATTTGCCATACACATACCGCAGATTTGACAAACCGAAACTACTCTTACATATTATCCATTATAATCATTTCAATATATATATAACATAGCTGAACATTCCTTAATATAAATGCATATAGTGATACTTTAGTAAAATATAATAACCATCTCCATAAGTATATTTTTACTCATGCAAAGACCGTACCTAAATCAACCATAGGTAGCACCCAAATCACCAACATTTTAACGCACCAACTACTTAAACTTAACCTTTCATACACTTATATCTAATGTCGTAAGAAATGCCGAATGCCTAATTTAACCAAACTTAAAGATTTAACCTTCATCACTTTAATTAACCACAACCTATTTTTCAAGACTTCAAATACAAAGAAATGAACACTTATACTCTTATGCCGAATTAGCTAACACTTATAATCCATAGCCGAATGTCATTAAACCTAAGCCACCATAATAATTTTACCTATCACCTCATACTTTATTATCAAAATGAATTAATTATACTTATAAAGATAATATCAAGCCGAAACCTATGCATAACATTACTTATATTATTCAAAATTATACCTTAAAAATCATATACATAGCCGAACCTTTTGATAATTAAACCTCTAATTATTCAGTTCAATCACCCAAACGGCATTTGCTCCCATTTAACATTTATATACTAAACAATTTTTCAAGACAAACAAAATCTCATCTCCTCCCTTGACAACCACAATCGAAAGCTCAAACCAACATCCAAATTCCAAAGTTTTCAAATGGGCTAAATATGAAACTAGTTAATTAACTTAAACTAATCTTAAAATTTCAAAAACTAACATAATTTACTAACCTTCTTCAAGCTTCAAGTGACCGAATGTTTTTGCCCCATTTCTTTCTTTCAATTCGGCCAAGAAGACAAAGATAAAGCTTTGTTTTCTTCACCCAAATTTTCACTTATTTCTTTATTCATTAATATTATAAAAATTATAAAACCATTTAGTTGCCTTAAAACTAATAAATAATACATATATATTGTCCTAAACATCAACATGGCTGGCCACTATAAACAAAAAGGGACATTTGACATGCAAGTCCAAACTCTTTAAAACATGCATTAATAAACCACTTATAAATTTATCTATCACATTTCAAAATTTTCTCACATAAGTCCTATTTAATAATTTCACATACAATTAACAAAATTACAGTATGAAACTTTCACACATGCACGTTCACATATAATAAGCATCGAATATGACGGTTAATTATTTTTACAACTCGGTTTTGTGGTCCCGAAACCACTTTCCGACTAGGGTCAAATTAGGGCTATTACAATATGTTGCATTATGTCCATCAACTTTGACAGTTCATCTCAACAATTTGGGCTAGGCAGTTGAGCTCTAAATATTGAAGTTTCATTATCGGGGCTTAATTTTTGGTTCTATTGGTTCCATCTTTCAGAGACTTTAACTAATCGTATTGGCTACATCTTTGTGGGATCTTCTTCCTCTTCATTGGGATCTTCACTTTCTTCAACTTGCTTCTGTAGAACAGAATCTCCAGCTACTCAGTAGATGTCCCAATTTGTGATTGTGTCCTGGCTATACCCTGTCTTCTTTACGTTTGCAAGAATCTCATCTTTTAAGCACAAAATTGTTATCGTAAAGGGGAAATAAACGAGGCCAGAATGTCTAGTGGCACAATTCCTCATCTCTTATAGGATGATTTTCCCACATCACTAGTCTTTCCAGTTAAAATCGAATATAATAAGACCATTTGCTCTAACGAGATTGTAGTCCCATGAGATCTAGGCATAAGGCTAAAACGGATGAAATAGAACCATACCTTTGCAAGTGGTGTCAAATATTCTCTTCTACAAGTGTGGATTCCTTGCTTTGACACAGTCCACTTAGAACCTAGAACTGCAAGTTCCTGAAGAATTTCTTGCAAATTTTCAGGCTCGATGTTTCTCATCAAAGAAGAATATTCATCATTTTCGAAATCAGGTCATTCAAAGAACTCATTAATAGAATTTGAACTTATTGGTACCTTGATTCCGTGAATTGGAACTTCTGTCAAATCGCTTGAGGTTAAATTCGCGTAGAATTCACGAACTAGTTCCTCATCCACACTAGGCCTCTTTTCACAAAGCAATTCTCAATTGAGGGCTTCAACAACTTGACGAATACGTACCATAAAGTCTTTGTAGTTGCTCTCTCTCAAAGTGAAGCCTTTCTCTATATGTATCTGTTGATTTTTGAAGATACTCTCGTATCTTGCTTTGGCTTCTTCATAATTGAATTTGTTTTGTGTTTCATCAATTTGAGCACAAGCACGAGTTCTCCTGTGAGGCATGATTAACCTGAAAAAAAAGATGGGAAAAATTACTTTCTCAAAAATTTAATTCACAAAATTTATTAATAATTTAGTAAATTGAAAAATTAAATAATTGAATAAAATTAAAATTTGGGAGAAAACAAATTGTCTTACCACCTTTTTTTATAAAACTCAGAACTCCTAAAAATAATTAATAAACAAAATAGGTCAATTTAAGGTGGGTTGGAAGATTTCTGCTAAGGGGCTTGGTGTAGGTGTGTGCCACACATGTGCCGGACAGCAAGCAAACTCATTGAGCAGGAGCAAGAAGTGGCACAGGATTGGCGCGACGAGCTGCAAAGCTGAGTGGGCAACAACTTAGGCGTGCACACACTGGAGCTGGAGCAGATGCAATGCCAAGGTACGGGCCTGGTGAGTGCTGGAACTGGATGTGCGCAGGTGTTGGAGTAGGACGGGGAATGCAATGCAGCGCACGATGGGGGTAGGTGTGCTTGGCATGTGTGATAGAGCTGGGTTGCTGGGTGCTTGCCAGCCGAATGGCTGCTAGGCTAGCCTTGCGGCACTTTAAGGGTTTTGGTGTTTGGGATTTTTAGTGATGAATGAATGGATAAGGTAGTATTTATAATGAAAGGAATAGGACTTAAAGTAGAATTCTTAGAGAAATTTAATAATTAAAAACTCTAAGTTTTAATTTTAATCTAAGTTAACAACAAGTAATAATTAAATATATGCATATTAAATTATTAATGCTATTAATTTATTTAAACAAAATTGAGATATGATTAAAACTAATCCTAATTCTATGCTAAATTGATAAAAATTAATATATTAATTATAATAGATATAATTATATATTAAAGATTATCATCTTATTATTCAAAAAACTTATCAAATAAAATATGATGAAATTAACACTAATCCTAACTCTATATAAAGTTGATAATAATTAATATATGTAATGGATATAATTATATATTAATAATTAGAATTTTTTGAATTAAAAAAATTTATTCTAAAAGCGTTTTGAAAATATTTACAAAAAAGATGCATATAGTTTTTATTATTTGCGAAAAGAGCAACCAAATTTTGAAAATAATTCAATTAAGTCCCTAGACCTAATGAAAATTTGAAATTGAGTTGCAATTTAAAACTTAGGTCAAAATTGACCTCTTTATTCAAAAACCTAAAATTTTATTTTTCTATTTAGAGAATAATTTCTCAGAAAACTATGTTAAAATCAATTTCCAGGAAAAATTGGAGGGCTCACAAGCGGTCCCACTTAAGTTCCAATCTCCTAAACAGAATTAATTTAAACATACTAATCTTGAAAATATACCCTAAATCATTTATTAAAAAAGAAAATAAGAAAATTTAAACATCTGATAGAATGAACGAAATTTGATTCCGTTCAGTCTTATCTCCCCAGTAATGTTTCAGACGCTAAGCATTAACTTGAAAATTACCTCCCTTACCTTGGAGTTCAACAACTCCGTATGGATAGACGCGATGAATCGTAAATGGACCAGACCAACGTGATTTTAGTTTACCTGGAAAGAAATTTAATCTAGAATTAAATAACAAGACTTGCTGACTTGCTTCAAACTCTCGAACTCGAATGTGCTTGTCATGCCATTTCTTAAGTCTCTCCTTCAGTAGTTTGGCATTTTGTACGAGAACGTTCGGAATTCCTCTAGCTCATTGAGTTGGAGCATCCGTTTCTCTTTAGCAAGCTTAAGATCCAAGTTGAGTTGTCGAAGGACTCAGTAAGCTTTGTGTTCTAACTCCAATGGTAGATGACAAGCTTTCCTAAAGACCAACCTGTAGGGTGACATCCCTAAAGGTGTCTTGTATTCTGTCCTGTAAGCCTATAAAGCATCATTCAGTCTTTTGGACCAATCTCGTCAATTCGGGAAAACTACCATATCAAGTATGCCTTTGATCTCCTTATTTGCTAGTTCAGCTTTCCCATTCGTCTGCGGATGGTAAGCTGTAGCGACCTTGTGTTTAACTCTATGTTTATCTAACAACCATTTCAATCACTTGCTCACAAAATGGGATCCTTGATCGCTGATAATGGCTCTTGGGGTTCCAAACCTTGTGAACACATGTTTCTACAGAAACTTTATTACAACCCTAGCATCGTTTGTTGGATAAGCTTCAGCCTCGACTCACTTAGACACGTAGTCTAAAGCTACCAAGATATACTTGTGACTGAAAGACGGAGGGAAAGGACCGAGGAAGTCAATGCCCCAAACATCGAATAATTCTACCTTAATGATGTTTGTTCAAGGCATCTCATTTCTGCTGGTGACATTTCTAATCCTTTGACATCGATCACAATTCTTTACGTAAGCATATGTGTCCTTGAATAGTGTTGGCCAAAAGAATTCGGCTTTCAATACTTTAGCCGTAATACGAGTAACTCTGAAGTGTCCCCGACTTGGAGCTGAGTGGCAATGGCATAGAATCTTTTGTACTTCATATTCTGCCACACATCTCCTGATCATTTGATCTGCACACTTCTTGAACAAGTATGGTTCTTTCCAGAAATAGTATTTCACACTGTGAAGAAACTTTTTCCTTTGATGATACGTCTTATCAATTGGCATCAAACCATAAGCTAAATAGTTAGCAATATCAACAAACCAAGGGGTATTATGGACATGATTTACCTTTAGTATGTGTTCATCCGGAAATGTTTTTTGAATTGGTATAAGAGGAGAGTTCCCTTCTTGCAGCTCCAATCTGGACAAGTGATCTGCTACTTGATTTTCCACTCCCTTTCGACCTTGAATTTTTAGATCAAACTCTTGAAGTAGAAGTACTCATTGGATCAACCTCGGCTTAGCATCTTTTTTAGAGAGTAAGCACTTAATTACCGAGTGGTTTGTATAGACAATCACTTTGGTACCAACAAAATAAGATCGAAACTTGTCAAAACCAAACACAATAGCAAGTAACTCTTTTTCTGTTACTGAATAATTCAGTTGAGCGCTTGTCAGAGTTCGACTTGTGTAGTAAATGGGATGAAAAACTTTGTTCCTTCGCTGGCCCATAACGGCTCCTATCGCGAAGTCACTCACGTCACACATCAATTCAAATGGCAGATCCCAGTTTGGTGTGACTATTATGGGTGTTGTAACTAATCGCCTCTTCAAATCTTTGAAAGCTTTTAAGCATTCCTCATCAAACTTGAATGTCGAGTCCTTCTCCAATAATTTGTATAAGGGTTTAGCAATTTTGGAGAAGTCCTCGATGAATCGTCGATAGAAACTGGCGCGGCCCAAAAAGCTCCTAACACCTTTTACAGATGTTGGAGGTGGGAGTTCCTCAATAGCATCTACCTTTTCTTTATCTACTTCGATTCCATGTCTCGTTATCCGATGCCCTAGAATAATCCTTTCTGGTGCCATGAAATGGAACTTTTCCCAATTGAGTACCAGGTTTATTTCTTCGCATTGCCTTAGTACCTTGGCTAGATTGGCTAGGCAATCATCATACGTATCTCCAAATACTGAAAAATCATCCATTAAAACTTCCAAATACTTCTCAACCATGTCAGTAGAAATAGACATCATACATCTTTGAAATGTAGTAGGTTCATTACGTAAACCAAATGGCATGCGTCTAAATGCAAATGTACTGTACGGGCAGGTGAATGTTATCTTGTGTTGATCTTCCAGTGCTACTGTAATCTGATTATACCCTGAGTATCCATCGAGAAAATAGTAGTAGTCTCGCCCCGCGAGTCTATCCAGTATCTGGTCCAAAAACGGCAAAGGAAAGTGATCTTTCCTAGTTGCCTTATTTAGCTTCCGGTAATCCATGCAAATTCTCCATCCTGTAATCGTTCTATTTGGTCTCAACTCGTTATTCTCATTTTCAATGATCGTGATACCTCCTTTGTTTAGCACACACTGGACCAGACTTACCCATGAACTATCTGAGATGGGGTAAATTATACCCGTATCTAACCGCTAAATGATTTCTTTCTTTACTATGTTCTTCATGATGGGGTTCAGTCTCGTCCCTTTCTTGCCATCTTCTAGTATGATCTTGTGCATGCATGCAGATGGGCTAATACCGCGGATATTACCTATGGTCCATCCGATAGCCCTCTTGAATTGTTTCAACACCAAGATGAGTTTCTCTTCTTGCTCAGTAGTTAATTCAGCTGAAACAATCAAAGGCAAAGTAGAAAAGTTACCTAAATTAACATATTTCAGATACGAAGGTAGTACCTTGAGTTCTAATTTAGGTGGCTCCTTGATTGACGCTTTTGGATGGGCATAATCCCTTTCCTCTAACTCCAAAGATTCAAAGCGGGATTGCGGAATAAATCCCCTTTGATTAGCTTCTAACAAAGCTAAGTACTCATCCTTGTAATATCCTGATTCTGGGCCTAGTCAGAATAGTGGTTTCGTGACCACAAAATCCGAGATAGAAATAATTATTTTATGATTATTTTAAGGTCTATGATATGATTGCATGATTGTGTGAAAATTTCGTGATGAAATTCTATGCCTAAAGTGCTTAAATTGAAAGTAGGGACTAAATCGAATAAGTTGCAAAACTTGCATTCTAGAAGTTTTTAGTATGAAATTGTTTTGGAATATTAATGAGCAGGTCTTAAATAGAAATTTGACCAATTTTAAGTTCATGGACAAAATTAGGACATGGAAGGAATTTTTGGAAAGTTTAGAAGAAAGGGTATTTTGGTCATTTAGTTATTAAAATGAATTAAAAACAAAATTAAAAGCCAATTTTTGTCCATCTTCTTCATTAGGCCGAAATTTCAAGGGTTCTCCATAGCTAGGGTTTGTTTCAAGCTTCCAAGCTCCATAGTAAGTGATCCCAAGCCCCGTTTTTAATGATTTTTACGTTTTTAGAGTCCCGGTAGCTCAATTAAGCTTATCCTAGCAATAATTCAACCTAGGGTTCATATTTGGAAAAATACCCATAGGTGAAATTTGTGTAATTTGGTGTTTTATGATATAATATGAGGTTTTAAATTATGTTAGACAACTTGTGCTACTCGGTTTTAAGTGAAAACGAGCAAAAGGGCTTAATCGGTAAAAATACCTAATAGTCATAAGTACTTGTTAGAGTGAGAATTTGATGTTGCCATAGAAGAGAAAAATGATCAGCATGTTATAAAACATAAGAATAAGGAATAAAGTTTAATTCCCGAGCCTAGGGGCAAAAGTGTAAATATCCAAAAGTTTAGGGGCAAAATTGTAATTTTTCCAAAATATGATTTTGGGTCAATTTGAATAATGTGAGTCCTAATTAGACTATATTTTAAATGATAGAGGAAGGAAAACTGAAATTCGGGCTAAAATGGGGAAAATACCAAGTTGTGGACGAAATGGTAAAAGTAGCCATTTTCGCATACGAGGTAAGTTCATGTGTAAATGTAGTAACATAATTGTTGTTTTAAGGAATTTAATGTTGTTTATATGATATGATGCTTATTATTATCATGAAACGTTATGTTTTGTGGTTATTGTTGAATAATATGTAATTATGTGAATTACGTGATGAGTATGAACTATCACCGAGTATCGGTTCCGATATTCCGTGGAAGACGACAAAGATGTGAGATCGAGGAAAAAAGCCCATTTGAACCTTAGGAATAGATTAGGATAAAAGTGACATGTCACTAGGATGGTTGACCATCCGAACTCGTTGAGTTGAGTCCGAGTTCACTTATGGATGCGAATGTCCGAACTCGTTGAGTTGAGTCCGAGTTCGAGAGATGTAACTAGGCATCTGAGCTCGTTGAGTTGAGTCCAAGTTCACTTATGGATGCGAACACCCGAGCTCATTGAGTTGAGTCCGAGTTCACTTATGGGCGGGTTACATGGTAGCTTGGCTACATATGTAGCACTTATGTGCAAACTTTCCATGTATCCGAATTATATTCCGATGTGTTCAACGGGTAAAGTTCTACTGAAATGGAGGAATACTCAAGATGAAAGGGACGTATTGGTAAGTGTTGTGCAATGGATACTTTGAACAGGTATGTACTTAACCCTCGGGTTGAAAAATCGATATAACAACAATATGGTAAGATGATAAATGAAAATGTGATATGAATGTCTTGGTGATGATTATGCAAATGATGTTTTATGTTTGCTTATATGGTTATGTTACTTGCTATTTGCATGTTAACTTATTAAGCATTTATGCTTACTCCCTCCTTTTCATTCCTTGTAGTTTTGACAAGCCAGCTCGAAAATCGGGAACGGTCGGAGGCTCGCTCACACTATCCGTATACCATCTTGGCATAATGGCTTGTATATTTTGAGTATGGCATGTATAGCATTATAATCATTTTGTATATATGGTCTTATGATATGGTTATTGAGTGGTATGGAAATGCTTGGTAATGATTAGTCATTGGAATGGCTAATCATGATCATATTTGGGGTTATGTATGCTAAATTGCTAGCTAATCCATGGAAACCATGAAATAGGTAAAATTTACCATAAAATAGATTCAGACAGCACCAGTGACGTGAGTTTGAAAAATCACTAAAAATAGTAGAGATACAATTAGATGATGAATAATATATGGAATTGAAGAATTATGAGTCTATTTTCATATGGATGGAACAAAACAAGTATATGAGTTATATTTTATGAGATGTTTAAATATTTGTGAAACAGGGCCAGAGCGATTTCTGGATCCCCTATTCTGACTTTGTAAATTCGCCATAAATTTTACAAAGATAATTAGAAGTCATGCTTTATATGTACAGATTCCTTATTGAGTCTAGTTTTATTAGAGCAAACGGCATAGTAATTGAAGCTCTGTAGAGGGAGATATCTTATTCGTAATACACAGAGGTCAGAGTAGTCGAACCCTGAAATAGGGGAGACTTTAACTAATAAACTGTACTAATTTTCCAGACCAAAAATTCTAGAAAAAAATTATTAGATAGATATATGAGTCTAGTTTCAGGAAAAATTTACGAAATTGGATTTTGAATTTCGTAACTCGAGATATGATTTTTAAAGCGACTTTGATGCAGTTAGCCAGCTTGTCTGGAAATTTTAAAATGAATTGTATGAGCTGTTTAAGTAATGAATTAAGTCTATTAACACCTCGTGTTCGACTCCGGCAATGGTCTCGGGTACGAGGCGTTACATTTAGTGGTATCAGAGCAGGTTTAGTCGGTTCTCGGACTAACCGAGCATGTGTAAAAGTTTAGCTATACATGCCACTGATTTGTGATAGTGTGATATCTTCCGACGCGTATGAGTACCGTCTTATTTAGACAGGGTACTCTCCAACCGAGCTGTGCCGACCATGTTCAATGTTATGTGAAGGTATTTGAGTAAAGTTATGATTATGATAAGTCTCGGTTCAGAAAAGTATGAATAAAAGTTTATGATACATATGTGATAATATGTGAGATGAAAGTTCATGTTGTGATAAATATTCATATTTGCTTAATGCTCATATGATGTAGTGTATGTGGCTTACTTGATAAGATGAACGGAATAAATAGAAAGTAGTAGAGGTATGAATAAAGGTCATAATATTATGATACGAGTGAAAATGTCCTTGTCTTGATTTGGACGTCGAATGTTGATAAATGTTAATGATATATAATTTTTATGAGATAAAGGATTATAATGAAATGAACTTATCTATGTTAAATTGTTGGACTGAATTATATGATTGTAATGATATGTACATGATGATGCACGAAATGAAAGTTGTGATTGTGATGCAAATATCTATGTTTGTTTGGCCTTATATAATGTCATGAACATGAATTAATTTAATTAAATGAATGGATAAGTAAAGCTGTCTAGAAAACATAGAATGTATGCATAAGTATATTGTCTAAATGGGACAATAGGAAAATTGGTGTAAGCCAACATGAATGAATGACATGATTTTGATGATGTTACTATGATGATGGAAGTTGTGTCATTTGTGTATGTATAAGAAAGTCGAGTCAGAGGTCCTACAACCCCTCCCCCTTACCGAAGTGGTACTTATAATGGAATTTCATGAGATTTGTATTGAATAAGTTTCCGGTTGAGAACCCAAAGAGTACAGTGATAGAATAATTATAAGTATGATTAGAGATTGAAAATGAGCTGATAAGTAAAGTCAGAGCCAGTAAAGTATCGGATTGACGTAAAGATTATTGGAGTTATGCACTGTCCCAGTTAGAAAAGGAATTCTCCTTGGTAAACCGAATTACTTAGGTGCAAGGTCGAGAAAAGTGTAAATCGAAATTTATTCAGAATTGGCCTTCTTTAGTGAATGGTTTAATATGAAATTTGTGATGGCAAAACTAGTTGGGGAAATGATAATTGAAATGTGAACTATCTGAGTGTGACAGTTATGACTAGATAGATTTAGCTGTCTCTTTTGAGATGTTCTATGTGTTTACCCGTTCTCAGAAATATTTCTATGGCTATTGATCTTCTGAAGAAATTCTTGTTATATGGGAATGTCTTCTAATTCTGGTGTTGGATGAAAGCATTGGTAGTCTGACTGGTTTATAATTTATATTGCTCTATTTCATCGGGTATTCTATTTCATTTCATCTTATAAGAATTGATGAGAGAATACGTATGATATTATGATTCTGTTTCTTCTACTTGATGCTTCATCTGATATATATGTATGGGAAGATATATTGATCTTGTTATATTTGATTTCAGTGTGATTAAATGATGTTTTCTTCTGGACTTTCTTTCTTTGAAGAATTATCGGGGTATTCTGTATTTTCTCTATGAGTTTGGTTTTCGATTCTCCGGCATAGTATCGTATCTTGGGTTTCTTTATTCTGGATTTCTTTATTCTGGATTTCTCTATCTTGGATTTCTTTATTCGGTTTCCTTGTTATCTTTGTTCCATAATTTGTCAATTATGACTCGTGTTCGAAGTGCGTTCTTCAGCTCGTGATAATCATATCAAATATGACTATACTTCTAATTTGATCTTAGTAATGTGGTGATTTTAGTATTGGGATTTTTTCTAATTTCTGTGTAAGGATTTGACATCAGTAAAGGCATAGGTGATAAAAGCGCGAGTTTCAGTCGGTATGGTAAATTATTTATTTGAAAGATTTCATTTGACAATTATGTCAGGATTATTTTTCCCAAGTCTGATAATAGAATTTCATTTTGTACGGATAAAAGAGTAAATAGTTTGAACGAGAAGTGTATATTTATTAGAAAAGAGTTGGATATTAGTTTAAGTCACTACGAATGATAAGGTTTCCATCTTGTGAAAGCTGAAAAGTTTATTACATGTTGACAGAGTTCGGATAGATGAGAGTATTGGTAACTGAAGCATCTAAACTAGACTAGTCTACATTGAGTAAAGACTTCCTGACTTTCAGTAATGTACTGTTGTATGAATTGTGATGTGTTTCAAGACAGTGAGGTAATGTGATAATTTAGAGCATCCGATGTTACATAAAATCAGAGTTGTTAAAGGGGTTAAAGCCGAGCATTGGGATCTATCAAAATTATCCTTGTCAGTGTTGATATTGGGATGGAAATGAGAAGGATTATTCTTGAGGCCATATCAGAATTATTTCTCTGGCGAAAAGAGGAAAATGTGATGTATCCTATTGTTAAATGTTTGGCGAGATCTATAAATCATATCTGTATTGAATGAATTCCTACTCATCAGATTCATGGAATTTCAGGTCTCTTTGATTGTTGGATTTCTTGGAATTCCGGTCTCCATTAAATCAAGTTGAGATCCAGGTTTTATGTCATGATATCATGGGAAACTGAGAAGGGTTGAAAGTTTAAGAACAGTTGAGAGTTGAGACTGTAAGCTTTTAGATCATATGAGAAATTGAAGAGATGTAATGGAGGTATAGTCTAAGTGCAAGTTCTTCGGCACCGAATATGAGATTAAAAGTGAAGACCACTTTTCTGGTAAGATTTTCGGGGACGAAAATCCCTGGAGGGGGGGAGAGTTGTAATATCCTGATTTTGGGCCTAGTCAGAATAGTGGGTTTGTGACCACAAAATCCGAGATAGAAATAATTATTTTATGATTATTTTAAGGTCTATGATATGATTGCATGATTGTGTGAAAATTTCATGATGAAATTCTATGCCTAAAGTGCTTAAATTGAAAGTAGGGACTAAATCGAATAAGTTGCAAAACTTGCATTCTAGAAGTTTTTAGTATGAAATTGTTTTGGAATATTAATGAGGAGGTCTTAAATAGCAATTTTACCAATTTTAAGTTCATGGACAAAATTAGGACATGGAAGGAATTTTTGGAAAGTTTAGTAGTAAGGGTATTTTGGTCATTTAGTTATTAAAATGAATTAAAAACAAAATTAAAAGACAATTTTTGTCCATCTTCTTCATTAGGCCGAAATTTCAAGGGTTCTCCATAGTTAGGGTTTTTTTCAAGCTTCCAAGCTCCATAGTAAGTGATCCCAAGCCCCGTTTTTAATGATTTTTACGTTTTTGGAGTCCCGGTAGCTCAATTAAGCTTATGCTAGCAATAATTCAACCTAGGGTTCATATTTGGAAAAATACCCATAGGTGAAATTTGTGTAATTTGGTGTTTTATGATAGAATATGAGGTTTTAAATTATGTTAGACAACTTGTGCTACTCGGTTTTAAGTGAAAACGAGCAAAAGGGCTTAATCGGTAAAAATACCTAATAGTCATAAGTACATGTTAGAGTGAGAATTTGATGTTGCCATAGAAGGGAAAAATGATCAGTATGTTATAAAACATAAGAATAAGGAATAAAGTTTAATTCCCGAGCCTAGGGGCAAAAGTGTAAATATGCAAAAGTTTAGGGGCAAAATTATAATTTTTCCAAAATATGATTTTGGGTCAATTTGAATAATGTGAGTCCTAATTAGACTATATTTTCAATGATAGAGCAAGGAAACCTGAAATTCGGGCTAAAATGGGGAAAATACCAAGTTGTGGACGAAATGGTAAAAGTAGCCATTTTCGCATACGAGGTAAGTTCATGTGTAAATGTAGTAACATAATTGTTGTTTTAAGGAATTTAATGTTGTTTATATGATATGATGCTTATTATTATCATGAAACGTTATGTTTTGTGGTTATTGTTGAATAATATGTAATTATGTGAATTACGTGATGAGTATGAACTATCACCGAGTATCGGTTCCGATATTCCGTGGAAGACGGCAAAGATGTGAGATCGAGGAAAAAAGCCCATTTGAACCTTAGGAATAGATTAGGATACAAGTGACATGTCACTAGGATGGTTGAGCATCCGAACTCATTGAGTTGAGTCCGAGTTCACTTATGGATGCGAATGTCCGAACTCGTTCAGTTGAGTCCGAGTTCGAGAGATGTAACTAGGCATCCGAGCTCGTTGAGTTGAGTCCGAGTTCACTTATGGGCGGGTTACATGGTAGCTTGGCTACATATGTAGCACTTATGTGCAAACTTTCCATGTATCCGAATTATATTCCGATGTGTTCAACGGGTAAAGTTCTACTGAAATGGAGGAATACTCAAGATGAAAGGGACGTATTGGTAAGTGTTGTGAAATGGATACTTTGAACAGGTATGTACTTAACCCTCGGGTTGAAAAATCGATATAACAACAATATGGTAAGATGATAAATGAAAATGTGATATGAATGTCTTGGTGATGATTATGCAAATGATGTTTTATGTTTACTTATATGGTTATGTTACTTGCTATTTGCATGTTAACTTATTAAGCATTTATGCTTACTCCCTCCTTTTCATTCCTTGTAGTTTTGGCAAGCCAGCTCGGAAATCGGGAACGGTCGGAGGCTCGCTCACACTATCCGTATACCATCTTGGCATAATGGCTTGTATATTTTGAGCATGGCATGTATAGCATTATAATCATTTTGTATATATGGTCTTATGATATGGTTATTGAGTGGTATGGAAATGCTTGGTAATGATTAGTCATTGGAATGGCTAATCATGATCATATTTGGGGTTATGTATGCTAAATTGCTAGCTAATCCATGGAAACCATGAAATAGGTAAAATTTATCCTAAAGTAGATTCAGACAGCACCAGTGACGTAAGTTTGAAAAATCACTAAAAATAGTAGAGATACAATTAGATGATGAATAATATATGGAATTGAAGAATTATGAGTCTATTTTCATATGGATGGAACAAAACAGGTATATGAGTTATATTTTATGAGATGTTTAAATTTTTGTGAAACAGGGCCAGAGCGATTTCTGGATCCCCTGTTCTGACTTTGTAAATTCACCATAAATTTTACAAAGATAATTAGAAGTCATGCTTTATATGTACAGATTCCTTATTGAGTCTAGTTTTATTAGAGCAAACAGAATAGTAATTGAAGCTCTGTAGAGGGAGATATCTGATTCGTAATACACAGAGGTCAGAGTAGTCAAACCTTGAAACAGGGGAGATTTTAACTAATAAACTGTACTAATTGGCCTGACCAAAAATTCTAGAAAAAAATTATTAGATAGATATATGAGTCTAGTTTCAGGAAAAATTTACGGAATTGGATTTCGAGTTTCGTAACTCGAGATATGATTTTTAAAGCGACTGTGATGCAGTTAGCCAGCTTGTCTGGAAATTTTAAAATGAATTGTATGAGCTGTTTAAGTAATGAATTAAGTCTATTAACACCTCGTGTTCAACTCCGGCAATGGTCTCGGGTACGGGGCGTTACAATCCTCCTCTTCGTCATTTGGAGGATCTGATGTCAAAATTTGTTCCAATGGATCCTCCACATAGTTGAGCTCCTTCTCCACTATTAAATCTTCTAAATCGGATACTGTAGAACAATCATCAATTGTGTTAGGAAATTGCATAGGCTTAAAACCGTTAAATGTTACCTGATCATCCCAAACATGGATAGCAAGCTCGCCCTTCTGTTCATCAATAAGGGTCCTTCCGGTTGCTAAGAATGGTTTTCCTAAGATAATTGGCACTTCTTTGTCTGCTTCAAAGTCTAGGATAACAAAATCAGTAGGGAAAATAAATTTATCTACACGTACCAATACATCCTAGATTTTTCCTTCTGGATGTGCTAAGGATCGATCTGCTAATTGAAGTGTAACCGTTGTAGGTCTAACTTCACCTATCCTCAACTTTCTAATATTGACATTGGCATCAAGTTGATACTAGCACCAAGTCACATAGTGCCTTACCACAATATGTTGCTTCAATGTTACAAGGTATGGTAAAACATCTAGGATCCTTCAATTTTGGGGGTAGTTTGTCTTGAAGATATGCACTGCATTCCTTCGTCAGAGCTACCGTCTCAAATTCTCCAAGTCTTTGTTTTTTGGTCAGGATATCCTTCATGAATTTGACGTAGTTTGGCATTTGCTCAAGTGCTTCAACCAATGGGATGTTGATATGAAGTTGCTTGAGTACGTCTAGGAACTTCTTGAATTAAATCTCCTGCTTCTTCTTTTGAAGTCTTTGAGGGTAGGGTAGGGGTGGTTTCTTTACTGGAACTGGTTGATTCGTCTTTCGTGGTAATTATGTATTTGGCGGGGTTGTTAGTTGTTCTAAATTAGTTGGTTCTGAAATTACCTTGTCGGGTTTTGCAGATTCTGGTTCTTGTGAAACTAGAAATTCAAAACTCGGTTGAACTTCCTCTAATTCTTGAGCATCAGCTTTCTCCTTTTCAGCTTTAATGGTGTTGGGCTCTACTATCTTTCCACTCCTCAATGTTAATGCTTTACAATGCTCTTTCCCCGGATTCCTTAGATTTTCCGTATCACTAGGTAAAGTACTTTGTGGTCGATTCCTAAGTTCAGTTGCAAGTTGGCCCATTTGGTTTTCTAGATTTTTCAATGTAACTGCTTGGCTTTGGATTAAGGCGTCATTCTTGGCCATGTAAGCCTTCAACAGATTTTTCTAAGCCATTGGATGGTTCAGCTTGGGTTGGTTTCTGAACTTGTTGGGGAAAACTTGGTGGCAGTGTCGATCTAGGTTGGGAGTAAGTATTACTGGTTCCATCTCCTTGGTTACTCCAGGAAAAAATTGGGTGGTTTTGCCATGATGGGTTATAAAAATTGGATTGCAGTCCTTGCCTTCCTCGGTTTTGGTTCTGGCTACCTATGTAGTACATGGATTCTGGGTTTGATGGACATTCTTCAAACAAATGTCCTTCCCAACAATAAACACAGGCTATATTTTCAAATTGATTTGGTGGCTGTGCTGCAAAACTGTTAGACCCATTAGTAGTAAGATTTTTAAGCATTGAGGATATTGATGATACCTAAGATGCGAGTGAAGTAAAAGCGTCTAATTCATGTATTCTAGCAACTTGTCTTCCTGATACTGCTCGGTTGGTTGGCCATTGGTAATTGTTACTGGCAATCCTCTCGATAATTTCATAAGCCTCATTGTAAGACTTAAAAAGTAGAGCACCATTACCAGAAGCGTCCACTACCATCGTCGTGTGAGCGTTGAGACCATTATAAAATGTCTCAAGTTGGATGCAATGTGGGATTCCATGATGAGGGCACTTTCGTAATAACTCTTTGTACCTTTCCCATGCCTCATACAAGGACTTATCATCCATTTGTTGGAAGGTAGTGATCTCGTTCTTCAACTTAGCATTCTTGCTAGGTGGGAAATACTTCATAAGGAATCTTTTTGCTAACTTTTTCCATGTGGAAATTGAGCTCAGTGACAATGAGTTCAACCAGGCTTGAGCTCTGTCCCTCAGCGAATATGGGAACAGCTTCAATCGTAATGCATCTTTGGGTACTCCGGCCAACTTGAAAGAATCGCTTACCTCCATAAATAGTCTTAAGTGTAGGTGAGGATCTTCGGTAGGCATTCCACTAAATTGGCCCACTATCTGAAGCATCTGGAACATGACTGGCTTCAGCTCGAACTGTTGTGCCTCAATTTCGGGTCTCCTAATACACAAATTAAGATCATTAAATACTGGCATGACATACTATTGTAAAGCTCTATCCCTACCATCAACAATAAAGATAGGATATTGAGCAGGGTTTTCTCCGTTTCCTTGGATTGGATTTTTGAAATTCATCTCTTCGGTCTTCCTCTGATTTGCTTTTCTTATTCGCTCTCGAAAAGTTCTTTCGATCTCAGGGTCTATAGGGAGTAGGTCAATAATTCAGTCAATACTCATAAACACCTGAAATAATCACAAAAAAATTAATTAAGTTACGAATTAAACAAAAAAATAAACCAAAATGTAAACTAACAAATTCACTAATAATGACTTTTTAAAATAGTCCCCGGCAACGGCCCCAAAAACTTGGAATGACGAAAATGTGCAAGTGTACGCAATCGCAACAAGTAATAAAGTGACAAGTAAATGTCGAGTTATCTCACCCACAGGGACTGCGAAAATGATTATTTATGAATGCAATTTAAAACACTTTGGTGAAGAAAAATATTTTGTTTAAAGAGGGTGATTAAAAGCTTAAGAAAATTAAAATAAATAAAAAATGAAGTAAAAGAAAGTTCTAATGCACGATTTCTAAATAAGATTTAATCAAGATGATATAATTGTGTTGGATTAGTTATACTTCTGATCTTAGAATTATAAAACTTATGTTTATATTGTTACGAATAAAATCACGGCAACTCGGTAATTTTCTAACTTATGAACATACTTACATACCAAAATCCATTCATCTCTTGACATATCCCTATGTCAATTCAACCGACTAAACAGATTCTAGTAAGCAAACATGTTATTGCACATACATACTCATTAAACTGAACTAATCTCTTGCACATCCCTATGTCAATTCAAACGATTAATTAAATCTAACAAGCATATAAAAGACAATGTGAGTAACAAGGTATCCCTACATTGAAATAGTTGAACCAGAATAATCTTGCAAGTTATGCAAGGCAATAATATCGCCAGATACATTGCTAATTTAACCTTCAGCTACTTTAGAAGAATAAACATGCACTAATCAAGTACTATGTCAATTAATTACAATTTCAATCCGTTTAAATAATTAATTTATTACTTACCTTACAATCGTAACACAAGAATAACTTTGGCATGATTTTACTTAATCAAGCATTTTACCGAGGCCTATAACAACATAAACACAATTTTAACAATTTAAGAAAACAAAATGCAATCAACCCAACACGAACTAAATTCAAGGAAAGCTGATTAAATTAACCAGTCCAACAACATGAATACTCATAGATATGTTCATCATAACAATAACAAAAATTAAAGAGATAGGGAACGAGAATCAAATCTGGTAGTTTTCCGAGGCTTGACTTGGTTGCTCCGTTATTCCTTCTTGTTGTCCTCGCCGATCAAGGCTTCGATGAACACTCAATTGCTGCTCCAAAATGGTTGAAGTACATCCCTTTTCCAAAGGAAGAAATCGGCACAAGAGCAATGGAATTGAAATGGAAAAATGAGAGAAAAAGAATGAGAGAGGAGAGAAGTGTTATGAAATGAATGAGGAATGAATGAGATGCTTTAAATGATCAGCCAAGGGGGGCTTTTACAGCTGAGTGTGGCAGGTGAAATTTGCTAAAAATAGCAGCCAAAGAGCCACCCCTTGGCCAGCCACCTATGTGGCAAAGTTGATGCTTTCAACTTTGCTAAAAATGGCTTGGGACAAATCCAAAAATCCACCAATTATGGAAGGGTTTGAATGCAACTTTGACAAGACTTCAAGGGCTTCTTTGCAAGCTTAATTAATCAGCTAATAAGCTGATTTGGGTCAGCATATGGCCGGTTTTGGGCTGCCCAATCTTTGGCCGGTTCACTTTAATCGGTTCGGTTCAACTGGACCACTTTTTTCATAATTATTTAATATTAATTTATTTAGCCCAAATTAAATTGGTTATAAATTAAAATTAATTATATTATGAATTAATACACATAATTGGACCGTCTTAGGCTGGAAATTAATTCACCTTGATACTTCAAATTGCTTCTCGATTTTGTGCTTCAAGTAGTGTCTGCCGAGTTATTTTTCACCCTTTGTGTAATTCTAGCGAAAATAACCAAAATTACTCAAAATTAATTATAAAATTAACTAAAATTCATCATGTTCATATTTTAAGTATAATTTAATTATTTTATAAAAATTATTTATTTTTTACAAGAATTTAATCGAAACGGTATGATTTTGAGCTAAAAAGGGAATGTAAAAATGCGTAAATTTTCGTGTTTTCAATAAAGTAACACGGAGTTCAAGCAAGCCATGTCAAGAAGCCTATAAGAGCTTATATCATGTCGCTTATGTAGAGTTGCATTTGTGTCTACATTATATGCTAGATCACAACCGACCGAATCATGTAATAGGACACTCACACAGAGCTACGGTAGTGCACAACACATGCAGAATTACTACCGATAATGATACTCACAAGAACTATTTCATAGGATGCTTTAGAGGGCTTTAACGGAATTGCTTTTCTAGGCCATATTTTGTCCGCAATATATGCAGGACCACATATAATATGGGAAATCACATATATCCATCGAATATCATTATTCATTCCAAAACTTAATATTTTCCAGATATGATTGAACATATGATTATTCCATTTATTTTTTTTTGACATTTTTATAATTCATACAATCACATATCACATTCAATTCAAGCATGAAATAAACACAATTTAGTTATACGAACTTACCTCGATAACAGTTCATATAAAATCTACTAATCGAAACTTTCTCTTTTCCACGATCTAGCTTCGAATTTGAGTTATCTGGATTTATATAATGAATTTAATCATCAATTTATCACACTTCATATTCAATTTGACTAAATTTACATCCTAGGAAAAATTACCATTTTGCCCCTAAATTTTCAATAAATTCCAATTTCGTCCCTAGGCTTGGAAAATGAAATTTGTGCAATTTACTTGTTATTCCAAGCCTAACTAAAATCTCACTATAAAATTTACAGCACATGCATTATATAAAATTCAGAACTTTTTCTTCAATTTTCACAACTTTACATTTTAGTCCCTAAATCATGTTTTCATCAAAAATTTTGTTGTAAAAGTTATTTATCTATCAACAACCTTTCTTTTTCTACCATAAATTTCAAATTTTCATCATATTCATCAATGACATAATTTCCATACTTTGATAACTTTTCAAATTGATCCCCCAAATAGATAGATTAAGCTATACCAATTTCTTAAATATCAAAATTACAAAAACTGGGACAAGAAAACTTACCCAAGTAAGCCAAGAAAGTTTCTCTTCCCTCTGATAGGGTTTCCATGTATTTTGGGGATGAAGATGACATAAAATAAAATGATAATTTCTTTTTAATTAGTTATCATCTTTTAATTATTTCTATTTCCAATTTAGTCCTTAGCATTTTCTAATTTTTCTATGGATAAATCATCAAAAATATCTACTAACTTTCCTTTAATGGCCTAATTATCATATAAGGAACTCAAGTTTTAATTCCATAATTTTTGATCCTTTTAGCTACTAGAATCCAACTTTTGCATTTTATGCAATTTGGTCTTTTTCCATAATTAAGCATTTAATCGATAAAATTTTCTTATCAGAATTTTCACACAACATTCCTATCAAAATATTATCCATGCAAAAATATAAAAATAAATTTTCTTTCTGGTTCGGATTTGTGGTCCCAAAACCACTATTCTAATTTCACTGAAAAATGGGCTGTTACAACTCTCCCTCTTTATGGATTTTCGTCCTCGAAAATCTTACCAATAAAAAGATTCGAATATTGCTTCCTCATAATATCCTCTGGTTCCTAGATAGCCTCTTCTATGGCATGTCGTTGCCAAAGAACTTTTACTAATGCTACCTTTTTTTATTTCTTAACTCTTTAGTTTCATGTGCCAAAATTTTGATTGGTTCCTCACTGTATGTCATATCATGTTGAATCTCAACTTTAGTTGGAGAAATAACATGTGAAGGATCTGAGCGATACCACCGTATCATAGACACATGAAAAACATTATGAATTCGGTCAAGTTCTGGTGGTAAAGCTAACTGATATGCAACCGGTCCAATTCTTTCAGTAATCTCATATGGCCTAATGAATCGCGAACTCAATTTTCCTTTATGACCAAACCGGGAACTTTCTTCCAAGGTGATACTTTCAAGAATACTTTGTCACCAACCTGAAATTCTATTTCTTTTCATTTAAGATCAGCATAGGACTTTTGCCGATCAGAGGCTGCTTACAAACTGTCTTGAATTACTTTCACCTTTTCCTCAGTTTTACGGATTAAATCTTCTTCGTGTAACTTCTTCTCACTAAGTTCTATCCAATACAATGGATTTCTACATTTAGGACCATATAAAGCTTCATAGGTGCCATTTTGATACTAGACTGATAACTGTTCTTATAAGCAAATTCAACTAAAGGCAAATACTTCTCCTAGTTACCTTCAAACTCAAGTATACAACATCGAAGCATATCTTCCAAAATCTATATAATATGCTCAGATTGACCATTAGTTTGGGGATGAAATGCAGTGCTAAAATGTAACGAGTACCCAGAGCTTCTTGCAATTTGTTCTAAAATCGAGATGTAAACCAAGGATCTCTACCAGAAATAATAGAGACAGGAACTCCATGCAATTTGACAATCTCAGAAACATATAATTCAACCAATCTATTCAAAGAAAAATCCATACATATTGGAATAAAGTGTGGAGACCCTTTCAATCGGCCAACAATCACACAAATGGCATCTTTCTTATTTGGAGATAAGGGTAATCCCGATATAAAGTCCATGGTAATTCTTTGCCATTTCCATTTCGGTATTGTAATTGGCTGTAATAGTCCAGAAGGCATCTGATGTTCAGCTTTTACTTGCTGACATATCAAACATTTAGATACAAACTCAAAAATTTCTCGTTTCATTCCCGACCACCAGTACATCTTTTTTAGATCTTTATACATTTTATTACTACCAGGATGAATAGACATGTTACCATTATGAGCTTCATTCAAAATCTTCTTTACTAGTTCCAAACTTTTCAATACCCATATCCTACCTCTGAATAACAAACAACCATTAGTCTCGATTTGAAATTCTGAGTCAAGAGTTGATTCATATTGTACCTGTTTTGCTTGTAACTTACTATCATCTTTCCGAGCCTCAGAAATCTGCTATAAAAATGTTGGTCTAGCTTTTAGCTCAGCTTTGACAGAACCATCATTAGATAACATCAATTGAGTGTTCATTGCTCCCAAAGTAAACAGGGATTTTCTGCTCAGAGTATTTGGAAAAAAAAAATTTACGCATTTTTACATACCCTTTTTAGCTTAAAATCATACTGTCTCAATTAAATTCTTGTCGAAAAATAATTAATTTTTATAAAATAATTAAATTATACTTAAAATATGAACATGATGAATTTTAGTTAATTTTATAATTAACTTTGAGTAATATTGGTTATTTTCGACAGAATTGTGCACAGGGCGAAAAATGGCTCGGTAGGCACTACTTAAGCACAAACCCAAGAAGCAATTTGAAATATCAAGGCGAATTAATTTCCAAACTAAGACTATCCAATTATGTATATTAATTCATAATATAATTGATTTTAATTTATACCCAATTTAATTTGGGCTAAATATATTAATGTTAATTAATTATGGAAAAAGTGGTCCAGTTGAACCGAACCGATTGAAGTGAACCAACCAAAGATTGGGCATCCCAAAACTGGCCATATGCTGACCCAAATTAGCTTATTAGCTGATTAATTAAGCTTGCAAAGAAGCCCTTGAAGTATTGTCAAAGTTGCATTCAAACCCCTCCACAGTTGGTGGATTTTTGGATTTTCCCCAAGCCATTTTTAACAAAGTTGAAAGCATCAACTTTGCCACATATGTGGCCGGCCAAGGGGTGGCTCTTTGGTTGCTATTTTTAGCAAATTTAAGCTGCCACACTCAACTAAAAGCCCCCCTTGGCTGATCATTCAAAGCATCTCATTCATTCCTCATTCATTTCACAACACTTCTCTCCTCTATCATTCTTTTTCTCTCATTTTTCCATTTCAATTCCCTTGCTCTTGTGTCGATTTATTCATTTGGAAAAGGGGTGTTATTCAACCATTTTGGAGCAGTAATTGATATTTATCAAAGTCTTGACCGGCGAGGACAACAAGAAGGAAGAACAGAGCAACCAAGTAATGCTTCGAAAAACCACCAGATTTGATTCTTGTTCCCTATATCTTTAAATTTTTGTTGTTGTTATGAACATATCTATGAGTATTCATGTTGCTGGAATGGTTAATTTAATCAACTTAGTTTGAATTTAATTCGTGTTGGGTTGATTGCATTTCGTCTTCTTAAATTGTTAAAATTGTGTTTATGTTGTTATTGGCCTCGGTAAAATGCTTGATTAAGTAAAATCATGCCTAAGTTATTCTTGCGTTACGACTATGAGATAACTAATGAATTAATTATTTAAACGGATTGAAATTGTAATTAATTGACACAGTACTTCATCAGTGCATGTTTATTCTTCTAAGGTAGCTGAAGGTTAAATTAGCATTGTATCTGGCGATATTATTGCCTTGCATAACTCGCAAGATTATTGTGATTAAATTGTTTCAAGGTAGTGATACCTTGTTACCGCACATAGTCTTTTATATGCTTCTTAGATTTAATTAATTGTTTAATTGACATAGGGATATGCAAGAGATTAGTTCAGTTTAATGAGTATGTATGTGCAATAACATGTTTGCTTACTAGAATCTGTTTAGTCAGTTGAATTGACGTAGGGATATGTCAAGAGATGAATGGATTTTGGTATGTAAGTATGTTCATAAGTTAGCAAATTACCGGGTTGCCATGATTTTACTCGTAACAATATAAACATAAGTTTAATAATTCTAAGATGAGAAGTACAATTATATCATCTTGATTAAATCTTATTTAGAAACGTGCATTAGAACTTTCTTTTACTTCATTTTTTATTTATTTTAATTTTCTTAAGTTTTAATCACCCTCTTTAAACAAAATATTTTTCTTCACCAAAGTGTTTTAAATTGCATTCATAAATAATCCTTTTCACAGTCCCTATGGGTACGATGACTTGACAATTACTTGTCACTTTATTACTTGTTGCGATTGTGTACACTTGCACATTTCCGTCGTTCCAAGTTTTTGGCGTCGTTGCTCAGGACTGTTTTAAAAAGTCATTATTTGGGAATTTGTTAGTTTACATTTTGGTTTTTTTTTTGTTTAATTTTTAACTTAATTAATTTTTCTGTGATTATTTTAGGTGTTTATGAGTATTGATTGAATTATTGACCTTCTCCGTTTAGACCCTAAGATTTAATGAACTTTACGACAGCAAAGAAGACAAGCAAATCAGAGGAGGACCGAAGAGATAAACTTCAAAAATCCAATCCAAGGAAATGGAGCAAACCTTGCTCAAAATCCTGTCCTTATTGTTGATGATAGGGATAGAGCTTTACGACAGTATGCTGTACCAATATTTAATGATCTTAATCCGGGTATTAGGAGACCCGAAATTGAGGCACAATAGTTCGAGCTGAATCCAGTCATGTTCCAAATGCTTCAGACAGTGGGCCAATTCAGTGGAATGCCTATTAAAGATCCTCACCTACACTTAAGACTATTTATGGAGGTGAGTGATTCTTTCAAGTTAGTCGGAGTACCCGAAGATGCATTACGATTGAAGTCATTCCCATATTCCTTGAGGGACAAAGCTTGAGCCTGGTTGAAGTCATTCCCATATTCGCTAAGGGACAGAGCTCGAGCCTGGTTGAACTCATTGCCACCGAACTCAATTTACACATGGCAAGAGTTAGCAGAAAGTTTCCTTTTGAAGTATTTCCCGCCTAGTAAGAATGCTAAGTTGAGGAACGAGATCACTGCCTTCCAACAAATGGATGATAAGTCCTTGTATGAGGCATGGGAAAGGTACAAAGAGTTATTACGAAAATGCCCTCATCATGGAATCCCACATTCCATCCAACTTGAGACATTTTATAATGGTCTCAATGCTCACACGAGGATGGTAGTGGACGCTTCTGCTAATGGTGCTCTCCTTTCTAAGCATTACAATGAGGCTTATGAAATTATCGAGAGGATTTTCAGCAACAATTACCAATGGCCAACCAACCGAGCAACGTCAGGAAGACGAGTTGCTGGAATATATGAAGTAGACGCTTTTACTACACTCGCATCTCAGGTATCATCAATATCCTCAATGCTTAAAAAATTTACTACTAATAGGTCTAACAGTTTTGCAGCACAACCACCAAATCAATTTGAAAATATAGCCTGTGTTTATTGTAGGGAAGGACATTTTTTCAAAGAATGTCCATCAAACACAGAATCCATGTGCTACATAGGTAACTAGAACCAAAACCGATGAAGGCAAGGACTGCAATCCAATTTTTATAACCCATCGTGGCGAAACTACCCAAATTTTTCCTGGAGTAACCAATGAGCTAGAACCAGTAATACTTACGCCCAACCTAGATCGACCTACCCATCAAGTTTACCCCAAAAAGTTTAGAAACCAACCCAAGCTGAACCATCCAATGGCTTAGAAAATCTGTTGAAGACATACATTGCCAAGAATGATGCCTTAATCCAAAGCCAAGTAGTTACATTGAAAAACCTAGCAAACCAAATGGGGCCAGCTTGCAACTGAACTCAGGAATCGACCCCAAGGCACTTTACCTAGTGTACAGAAAATCCGAGGAATCTGGGGAAGGAGCATTAAAAAGCATTAACATGTAGGAGTGGAAAGATAGTAGAGCCCAACACCATTGAAGCTGAAAAGGAGCAAGCTGATGCTCAAGAATCAAAGAAAGTTCAACCGATTGTTGAAACTTTAGTTTCACACGAACCAGAATCTGCAAAACCCGACAAGGTAATCTCAGAACTAGCTAATTCCAATAAAGAAACCACCACCACCCTACCCTCAAAGACTTCAAAAGTAGAAGCAAGAGATTCAATTCAAGAAGTTCCTAGATGTACTCAAGTAACTTCATATCAACATCCCGTTGGTTGAAGCACTTGAGTAAACGCCAAACTAAATCAAATTCATGAAGGATATCCTGTCCAAAAAACAAAGACTTGGAGAATTTGAGACGGTAGCTCTGACGAAGAATGCAGTGCGTATCTTCAAGACAAACTACCCCTAAAATTGAAGGATGCTGGATGTTTTACCATACCTTGCAACATTGAAGCAACATATTGTGGTAAGGCACTATGTGACTTGGATGCGAGTATCAACTTGATGCCTATGTCAAATTTAAAATTTTTGGGATAGGTGAAGTTAGACCTACTACGGTTACACTTCAATTAGCAGATCAATCCTTAGCACATCTAAAAGGAAAATCAAGGATATATTGGTATGTGTATATAAATTTATCTTTCCTATTGATTTTGTTATCCTAGACTTTGAAGCAGAAAAAGAAGTGCCAATTATCTTAGGAAGACCGTTCTTGGCAATCAGAAGGACCCTTATTGATGTGCGAAAGGGCGAGCTTACTACGCATGTTCAGGATGATCAGGTAACATTTAACGTTTTTAAGTCTATACGATTTCCTGACATACTTGATGATTATTCTGCAGTATCCGGTTTAGAAGATTTAATAGTGGAGAAGGAGCTTAATTATGTGGAGGATTCGTTGGAACAAATTTTGACATTAGATTCTCTGAATGATGAAGAGGAGGATGAGTACTTAGCTTTCTTATAAACTAATCAAAGGGGAATATTCAGCAATCCCACTTTGAATCTTTGGAGTTAGAGGAAAGGGATTATGCCCAACCAAAAGTTTCAATCGAGGAGCCACCTAAATTAGAACTCAAGGTACTACCTTCACATTTGAAATATGTTTATTTAGGTAACGCTTCTACTTTGCCTGTGATTGTTTCAGCAGAATTAACTAGTGAGCGAGAAGAGAAACTCATCCTAGTGCTAAAACAATTCAAGAAGGCTATCGGATGGACCATAGCCGATATTCATGGAATTAGTCCATCTGTATGCATGCACAAGACTATCCTAAAAGATGGTGAGAAAGGGACGATTGATGGACAATGAAGACTGAACCCCATCATGAAGGACATAGTAAAGAAAGAAATCATTAAGTGGTTAGATGCGGGTATAATTTACCCCATCTCAGATAGTTCATGGGTAAGTCTGGTCCAGTGTGTGCCAAAGAAAGAAGGTATCACGGTCATTGAATATAAGAATAGTGAATTGATACCGACTAGAACGGTTACGGGATGGAGAATTTGCATTGATTACCGGAAGCTGAACAAGGCGACTAGGAAAGATCATTTTCCTTTGCCGTTTTTGGTCTAGATGCTGGATAGGCTCGCGAAGCCTGTCCTACTTCTTGCTCTTGCTCGACGAGTCTGCTTGTTGTTCGGCACTTGTGTGGCACACACCTAAACCAAGCGCCTTAGTCGAAATCTTCCAACCCACCTTAAGCTGACCTCTTTTGTTTATTAATTATTTTTAGGAGTTCTAAGTTTTATTAAAAAAAAAGGTGGTAAGACAATTTGTTTTCTCCTAAATTTTAATTTTATTCAATTATTTAATTTTTCAGTTTACTGAATTATTAAGAAATTTTGTGAATTAAATTTTTGAGAAAATAAATTTTCCCATCTTTTGTTCAGATTAATCATGCCTCGCAAGAGAACTCGTGCTTGTGCCCAAATTGATGAAACACAAAAAAAATTCCATTGTGAAGAAGCTAAACCAAAATAGATGCATCCAGAGAAAGGCTTTATATTGAAAGAGAGCAAATACAAAGACTTTATGGCACGTATTCGTCAAGTTGCTGAAGCCCTCAATTGGGAATTGTTTTGTGAAAAAAGGCCTAGTGTGGATGAGGAACTAGTTCGTGAATTCTATGCAAATTTAACATCAAGCGATCTGACAGAAGTTTCAGTTCGTAGAATCAAGGTACCAATAAGTTCAAATGCTATTAATGAGTTCTTTGAGTTACCTTTTTTCGAAAACGATGAATATTCTTCTTTGATGAGCAACATCGAGCTTGAAAATTTGCAGGAAATTCTTGAGGAACTTACAGCTCGAGGTTCTAAGTTGACTATGTCAAAGCAAGGAATCCACACTTGTCGAAGAGAATCTTTGACACCACTTGCAAAGATATGGTTCTATTTCATCTGTTTCAGTCTTATGCTTAGTTCGCATGGGACTACAATCTCCTTAGAGAAAATGGTCTTCTTATATTCGACTTCAACTGGAAAGACCATTGATGTGGGAAAAACCATCTTTCGAGAGATAAGGAATTGTGCCGCTAGACGTTCTGGCCCAACTTACTTCCCCTTTACGATAATAATTTTGTGCTTAAAAGTTGATATTCTTGCAAATGTAAAGAAGACAAGGTATAGCCAGGGCAGAATCATAGATTGGGACCTCTACCGAGTAGCTGGAGATTCTGTTCTATAGCAACGAGTTGAAGAAATTGAGGATCCCGATGAAGAGGAAAAAGATCCCACAGAGATCGAGCCACTACAATCGGCTAAAGTCCCTGATAAGGTGGAACCAATAGAACCAGAAATTGAGCCCGATGACGAAACTTCAATATTTAGAGCTCAACCGCCTAGCCCAGATCTTCGAGATGAACTGTCAAAGTTGATGGACATAATGCAGCATATACAATGGCAGCAACAAGCTTACTGGAGATACTAAAAAATAAGGGATGACTCTATGAGAAGTGCTTTTCAGAAAATTTACAATGCCCCATTTATTTTTGTGCCTGAATTTCCTATTTTATATTTGAACCATGGAGTCCATTATCAAATAAGGAGCAAAAGATGAGTCAAATTCAGAAGGGTCTGCAAATAAATAAAGGGGGGATCTAGACTTTATTTTATTTCTATTCTTAGGTCATTTTAGGATTAGGTTTTGTAACACCCCGAACTCATGGCCGTTACCGGAAATCGAACACGAGGTGTTACCGGCTTACTTCATTTATTTCCCCCTATATTTTTTTTTTGTTCCGGGCAAGCTGGCTACTGTATCGTGGTCGCTTTTAAAATCATATTTTGAGTTCTGAAACTCGAAATCCAATTCCGTAAATTTTCTCCGAAACTAGACTCATATATCTATATGGTGGAATTTATGTAGAATTTTTGTTGGGCCAATTAGTACAGTTTATTTGTTAAAGTTTCCCCTGTTTCAAGGTTCGACTACACTGACCTCTGTACCTTACGATTTAAATCTCTCCCTGTAAAGGGCTTCAATGCCTATGCCGTTTGTCTATAATGAAACTACACTTGATAACGAATCTTTACATATAAGACACGATCTCTAATTATCTCGATAAAATTTACGGTGAATTTTCTAAGTCATAACAGGGGATCCAGAAATCGCTCTGGCACTGTTTCACAAGAATTTAATTATCTCCTAACATAAAGTTCATGTGGTCGTTTCGTTTCTTTCATATGAAAAGAGACTCATCAAGCTTCGATTACCTAATTTATTCATTATTTAATTCCATTTCTACTATTTTTAGTGATTTTTCAATCTCACAACACTGCTGCTGTCAGTATCTGTTACTAAAGCAGACTATGCCTATTTCGTGATTTTTCCTTGATCTAACTAATAATTCATCATACATGTCACAATTTATGACCATGACTAGCCATGCCAAAGACTAATCATCACCGAGCATCTCCCCACTACACTATTACCAAATCATGAATTTAACACCGAAAATAAATTAGCCATGACATATGGCGTAATTATCGAGTAGACCTCAACCAATACTCAACCCCAACCGAATTACCAAGACTTGTGACCAAGCATCATAGAACCAAATCCAAACGAACATTTATGCCATTTTCGCATGGCTAAAAGTTTACATACCAAATTTCAAACAAAACATAATAGCCTATACATGCCGAAATGTTCTCCTAGACCAACTAAGAAGAAAGTACCAAAAGTTGCTAGCCGGTGTGATGACTTCGATGACGGTCCCGAGCACGGCAAAAAGACGAGTCCAAGAAACCTAAAATAGGTGACAGGCAAACATCGAATGAGTATATAACTCAGTAAGCCATAAGCATTCCACAACCATCCATCAATAAAATTATCACAACAGGAAACAATGAAATGAGGCTAAGTACTCCATCCATACCGAACTATACCATAGTTCCTTAAACCTTACGGTTCAATCTCATACCAAGTCCTACATTGACCTTTCATACATCATTTTATTTTCGTTACAATCATACAATTAAACGACCTTTCACCTATTCCACGATGAACCTTATGTACGTGACTTCAACTATAATCATCACATAGGTTCAAAACTTACCAAGCTCAACTCCAAATATAAACATAGCGCCTATTAGCCATGAACTCAAGGTACTTACCTTTTCCGCTGTCCAAAATCGACTCGGTAAAGTCGCACCCTTAATGTAAATAATTTATAGAAAATATATAGTGGGTTCACACACATAGTGCTTAATAATCAACCGCGCACACTTAGTGCCATGTACTTTAAACTCGCACACTTAGTGCCATGCATTTCAAGTTCGCACACCTAGTGCCAATCTCACAACCGTGAACACTTATTGCCCGCACACTTAGTGCCGAAAACCAGCCACTCTATATGCTTCACTTCCTTTTTACATTCGACAATTTCATCTCTACATACATATACGTTTGTATACATTTCATCTCATTAAACACAATTGCATAGGTATTACGATCATTTAAATCAATACCAAAGATATGCTTAATGACTTACCTTGTGTTAGGTAAAATAGCTCCAAGTCGGCTACTCGATGACCTTCGATTTTCCCTTGTTGGACGCCTCTCCTTTAGGATCTTGAGCTTAAACAAATAAATTAACTCATTTAACCGCTTTGCTACATATATTGGTATCCACATTTTAATGATTTTATGACATACGAAACGACATGGTAAAATTTTCATCTTGCTACCTTATGTTCTTAGCTATTCGGCTAATAACCTTATGCAATTACCATACTATCAATAATCTAATCACACATGCATATGCATACTTGGACATTCGGTAATCACCTTTGCTAATTTTAAACTCAACATCACATAAGCTCCCAAGTGATGGCCGAATATGTATATCTATACTATCACCTATAATTCATCTAAGTCAAGATAAAATCATCAACATGCCTAACTATAGCCGAATGTGCAACATTAATCTATCATTTCCATTTCATTTAACACTTAACATTTACCACATATCGATTCACCAAACTCTTCATCTATTCATGCTCTCATATTCGGTCACCCATACCTATACTAACCATATAACTAATTAATCCTAAGGTTAAACACAAGTACAATATTTAAGCACCATGGCCGAACCTTCATGAAGTTGCTAAGACCCATCATTTCTACTCCTCACACACTCTCACATCCAATCCTTTTATTAAACACTCAAGCTCAATCATCTTCATGCCTCATCACCACAACATCAAAACACCAACCAAGAAAGACAACACCCATGGCCGAATATCATCTCCATCAATAGCAAAAATTTAAACCATGGGCTAGGTAGAACTTAAACTAACAACTAAAAACATGCATGAATTTCAAAAAAAAATAACATCAAACATACCTCAACCTAGGTACAAGCATGGCCGAACTTCTTCACCTTTCTTTCCCTCACTCACGGCAATTGTAACAAGGAAAAGGATGAACACTCCTTCTTCCTCCCTTATTTTATTCATCTTTTTCCTTTTTAATTCCTTTCTTTAATTTATTTTATCTCCAATAACCCAATTTCTTATTATAATATCTAATTCAAACAAATATATTGCCCATCATCAATCTATCTTGGCCGGCCACTATAAGGGAATTGGGCAATTTGACATGCAAGTCCACCCTTGTGTTGACATGCACTAATAAGCCCTTTAAAATTAGCCTATCATATTTCACCATGTCTCATGTTGATCCCTATTTAATAATTCCTCATGCAATTGGCAAAATTAGGGAATGAAACTTCCACATATGCATGTACACACATAATAAGCATAGAATATAACAATTAATTATTTTTATGACTCAGTTTTGTGGTCCCGAAACCACTTTCCGACTAGGGTCACATTAGGGCTATCATAACTCTCCCCCACATAAGAAATTTTCGTCCCCGAAAATCTTATCGGTGAACAATTTTGGATATCGATCCTTCATAGAGTCCTCAAGTTCCCAAGTGGCTTCTTCAATTCCGTGTTTATGCCACAACACCTTCACTAATGGGATTTTCTTATTTCGCAACTCTTTTACTTCACGCATCAAAATGCGAATCGGTTCTTCTTCATAACTCAAGTTAGGCTGAATCTCGATCTCAGATGGAGTGATTACGTGCGACGGGTCGGACCTATATCGTCGAAGCATCGAGACATGGAAAACGTTGTGAATCTTTTCAAGCTCAGGGGGTAAAATTAACCGGTATGCGACTGGCCCAACTCGTTCGAATACTTCATACGGACCGATGAACCTCAGACTCAATTTGCCCTTACGGCCAAATCTAAGCACCTTCTTCCAGGGTGAAACTTTGAGAAATACCTTGTCCCCAACCTGATATTCAATGTCTTTTCTCCTTAAATCCGCATACGACTTTTGACGATCCGAAGCGGCTTTCAAACTTTCACGAATTACTCGAACTTTCTGCTCAGCATCCTTAATCAAATCAACCCCAAAGATTTTACTTTCACTAAGTTCAGTCCAAAATAATGGGGTACGGCACTTGCGACCGTATAAAGCCTCGTAAGGTGCCATCTTAATGCTTGATTGAAAGCTATTGTTATAAGCAAATTCAATCAAAGGCAAATATCTTTCCCATGAACCACAAAACTCTAAGACGCAACATCTCAACATATCCTCGAGTATCTGAATTATTCGTTCAGATTGGCCATCAGTCTGGGGATGAAATGCGGTGCTAAAATGCATCTTAGTACCCAACGCTTCTTGTAACTTCTTCCAAAATCGCGATGTAAATCTTGGGTCTCTATCCGACACGATAGAAATAGGTACCCCATGCAATCAAACAATTTGGGAGATGTATAATTCTGCCAATTTATCGAGCAAAAATCTGTACGGACAGGGATAAAATGAGCAGACTTGGTCAATCTATCAACAATAACCCAAACCGAGTCTTTCTTACTCTGAGTCAAAGGTAACCCAGATACAAAGTCCATTGTCACTCGATCCCATTTCCATTCGGGTATCATGATTGGCTGAAGTAATCCCGATGGCACTTGATGTTCCACTTTTACTTGTTGACATATCAAACACCTTGAAACAAATTTAGAAATGTCTCGTTTCATACCCGGCCACCAAATTGACGTTTCAGATCGTTGTACATTTTAGTACTACCCGGGTGGATAGCATTCGGCACTATGAGCCTCATTCAAAATCATCGAAATAAGTTCTGAATTTCTTGGAACACATAATCGACCCTTGAACATCAAGCAATCATTATTGTCAATCCGAAACTCTGATTCCTTATTCGAGGCACATTCAGCTCGTTTAGCGACCAATTCAGCGTCGACTTTCTGGGATTCAAGTATTTGATGAATTAATAATGGTTTGGCCTCTAATTCAACTACTAGCACCTCATCGGGCGAAACGGATAGGTGATCATCCATCGCTCTCAAAGCAAACAGTACTTTACGACTCAAAGCATCAGCCACCACGTTAGCCTTCCCCGGGTGATAATTAATGACAAGTTCATAGTCTTTCAACAACTCAAGCCAACGTCTTTGTCGCAGATTTAGATCTCTTTGAGTCATCAAATATTTAAGACTCTTGTGGTCTGAATAAATATGACACCTCTCTCCAAACAAGTAATGTCGCCATATTTTCAAGGCGAACACTATGGCTGCTAATTCAAGGTCATGGGTCGGATAGTTTCTCTCATGCGGCTTTAAATGGTCTCAACGCGTAAGCCACAACTCGATATTCTTGCATCAACACACAACCTAGCCCAAGCAAGGATGCATCACTATAAATAACAAACTCCTTGCCGGACTCCGGCTGTACTAGCACTGGGGCCTCGGTTAAACAGGTTTTAAGTCGATCGAAACTTTCCTGACAGTGTTCTGACCATTCGAACTCAACATCTTTTTGAAGTAGTTTTGTCAACGGTGCAGCTATCATCGAAAAGCCCTTTACAAAACGTCGATAGTATCCGGCAAGTCCCAAAAGCTCCTAACTTCAGTAATATTCCTTGGAGGTTTCCAATCGAGTATGGCCGAAATTTTGTTCGGGTCCACTCTAACACCCGATACGGACACCACGTGTCCCAAAAAGCTAACCTCTCTCAACCAAAATTCACATTTACTGAATTTTGCGTATAACTGCTTGTCTCGTAAAATCTGTAATACTAGTCTCAAATGCTCGGCATGTTCAGCTTCACCTTGTGAATAAACTAAAATATCATCAATAAACACAACCACAAACCGATCCAAGTATGGCTTGAAAACTCGATTCATTAAATCCATAAATACCGCGGGGGCATTAGTGAGCCCAAACGGCATCACTAAGAATTCGTAGTGACCGTACCTCGTTCTAAAAGCAGTTTTGGGTATGTCCGAGTCTCGAACCCTCAACTGATAATAACCAGATCTCAAATCTATCTTTGAAAACACTGAGGCTCCTTCAATTGATCAAACAAATCATCAATACGTGGCAACGATATTTATTCTTTATTGTCACTTTATTCAACTGACGATAGTCGATGCACAATCTCATGGTTCCATCCTTCTTTTTCACAAACAGTACTGGTGCGCCCCATGGAGAAAACTCGGTCGAGCGAAACCTCTATCCATCATTCTTGCAATTGAACCTTCAGTTCCTTTAATTCTGTCAATGCCATATGATACGGGGCTATTGAGATTGGCGTGGTACCAGGTACAATTTCGATGCCGAATTCCACCTCTCGAACCGTGGCAACCCGGTAACTCTTCAGGAAAAACATCTGAATACTCACAGACCACTGGTACTGATTCAAGTTTCCTTTCCGTCTCTTTGCTATCAAATACATACGCAAGGTATGTTTCACACCCCTTTTTCACATATCTCTGAGCGGTCATTGAAGATATTATCGCTGGCACTCCCTTTAAATCAGTAGACTCAACTTGGACTACTTCATTATTTGTACTCCTCAAATCAATGGTTTTCCTTTTACAGTTCACCACTGCATCATGTACGGTCAACCAATCCATACCCAGAATAACATCGAATTCGTCAAACGGTAAAAGCATCAAATCGGCTGGAAAACAGGATTCTCGATTATTAGAGGGCATCTCTTACACACTTTATCAACAAGTACTATTGACCCAAAGGGTTTGACACTCGAAT
The DNA here is from genome assembly GCF_007990345.1 of Gossypium hirsutum. Lineage (NCBI taxonomy): Eukaryota > Viridiplantae > Streptophyta > Magnoliopsida > Malvales > Malvaceae > Gossypium > Gossypium hirsutum. Next base: position 64,301,734 of record NC_053425.1, on the reverse strand, counting down.
TACGAACTCAGTAGACTCGACAGGTAGAGTCTTACTGGATGCTAAGGTTTCACATACGTATGAATGAGTAGAGCCAGGGTCAATCAATGGAATCACACTAGTATCAAAGAGAGTGAAAGTACCAGTGATAACATCAGGGGAGGATGCCTCCTCTCGTGCCGAATGGCATATGCTCTAGCAGGAGTACGGGTCTCGGTTCGAACAGCCGTATCAGAGGCCCCTCTCTGACTACCACCCCTACCTCCTGAAATTCTCGGTGGTCTACCTCTAGCTGTCATTCACTAGGTCTTGCACCTTGCATCTTATTCTTCTCATCAAGCTCCGTGCAATCTCTAATGAAGTGGTCCTTCGAACCGCATCCGTAACAGGCCCTGTTAGTAGACTTACCCCAACATTCACCTATGTGTCGTCTTCCACATTGGGGCATTCAGGTTTCTCTTGACGATTATTGCCACACTAGCTACCGAATAGCTCGGGAGTCCGTCGATGGTCGTGCTCTAATGGAAATTCCCGCAGTCGTCCTCGATTTATTAGTGTCCTCCCTGAACTTCTTTACAGCCAGAACGGAGCTTTACCCGTCGATCTTTTACGATAGTCTCTAGCTTCAAATTCAGCCTTCTTCTTCTCCTTTCCAAGTTCTTCCGCCTTGCAGGCTCGTTCAACTAGTGTTACGAACTCTTTTATCTCCAAATACCCACTAGTAGCTTTAAATCTTCATTCAATCCTTCTTCAAATCTCTTGCACATAGCAACCTCATCAGCCACACACTCCGAGCATACCGACTGAGTCTTACGAACTCATGTTCGTATTCAGATACTTCATACGGCCTTGCTTGAGTTCCAAGAATTCCTTACGCTTTTGATCGATGACCGTTGACTAATATATTTCTTTCGAAATTCCGTTTGAAAGAAATCCCAAGTAACTCGTTCGTTTGGGACTATGGAAATCAAAGTCCTCCACCAATAGTAAGCTGAGTCTTGCAACAAGGATATAGCACACTTTAGACATTCATCGGGTGTGCATGACAGTTCATCAAACACCCGAATGGTGTTATCAAGCCAGAACTCGGCCCTTTCGGCATCATCAGTAACTATGGCCTTGAACTCCTCAGCCCCGCGCTTCCTAATCAAGTCTACAGGTGGTTTACTCAGCCTCACAGGATCAGTAACTGATGGCATTACGGGCTTTGGGGTGGATTATTCAAATTCGGGAATGGTTGGACAGCCGATTGGTTCGGGCATATTGCGCGACCCACTCATTCATCATGGTGAAGAAGGCTTGTTTTGCCCCCTCATCTTGATTATTTGCAGATGACTGAGGTTCAACAGGCGGTGTCCTTGCGCAGGAGCAGCGCTACACTTTCAACGTCATCCGCTAAGGGTCTCTCTACCCGGTTCATTTACTAATCAAACAAAAATTTTAACCGTCAGAAGTCATCACATTATAAGCACTAACATTAAGGCATGTATAGCTAGACTCATACGCGCTATGGTAGTCTAGAACGACTAAACCATAGCTCTGATACCAATCAAAATGTAACACCCCGAACTCATGGCCGTTACCGAAATCGAACACGAGGTGTTACGGCTTACTTCATTTATTTCCCCTATATTTTTTTGTTCAGGCAAGCTGGCTACTGTATCGTGGTCGCTTAAAAATCATATTTTGAGTTTGAAACTCGAAATCCAATTCCGTAAATTTTCCCCGAACTAGACTCATATATCTATATGGTGGAATTTTTGTAGAATTTTTGTTGGCATTAGTACAGTTTATTTGTTAAAGTTTCTGTTTAAGGTCGATACTGACCTTACTTACGATTTAAATATCTCCCTGTAAAGGCTTCAATGCCTATGCCGTTTGTCTCTAATGAAACTAGACTCGATAATAATCTGTACATATAAGCACGACCTCTAATTATCTCATAAAATTTACGGTGAATTTTCTAAGTCATAACAGGGGATCCAGAAATGCTCTGGCACTGTTTCACAAGAATTAATTATCTCTAACATAAAGTTCATATGGTCATTTCGTTTTTCCATATGAAATAGACTCATCAAGCTTCGATTACTAATTTATTCATTATTTAATTCCATTTCTATATTTTAGTGATTTTTCAATCTCACAACACTGCTGCTGTCAGCATCTGTTACTAAAGCAGACTATGCTATTTCGTGATTTTTCCTTGATCTAACTAATAATTCATCATACATGTCACAATTTATGACATGACTAGCCATGCCAAAGACTAATCATCACCGAGCATCTCCCACTACACTATTACCAAATCATGAATTTAACACCGAAAATAAATTAGCCATGACATATGGCGTAATAATCGAGTAGACCTCAACCAATACTCAACCCAACCAATTACCAAGACTTGTGACCAAGCATCATAGAACCAAATCCAAACGAACATTTATGCCATTTTCGCATGGCTAAAATTTACATACCAAATTTCAAACAAAACATAATAGCCTATACATGCCGAAATGTTCTCCTAGACCAACTAAGAAGAAAGTACCAAAAGTTGCTAGCCGTGTGATGATTCGATGACGGTCCGAGCACGGCAAAAGACGAGTCCAAGAACCAAAATAGGTGACAAGCAAACACCGAATGAGTATATAACTCAGTAAGCCATAAGCATTCACAACATCCATCAATAAAATTATCACAACAGGAAACAATGAAATGAGGCTAAGTACTCCATCCATACCGAACTATACCATAGTTCCTTAAACCTTACGGTTCAATCTCATACCAAGTCCTACATTGACCTTTCATACATCATTTTATTTTCGTTACAATCATCCAATTAAACGACCTTTCACCTATTCCACATGAACCTTATGTACGTGACTTCAACTATAATCATCACATAGGTTCAAAACTTACCAAGCTCAACTCCAAATATAAAATAGCGCCTATTAGCCATGAACTCAAGGTACTTACCTTTTCCGCTGTCCAAAATCGACTCGGTAAGTCGCACCCTTAATGTAAATAATTTCTAGAAAATATATAGTGGTTCGCACAATAGTGCTTAATAATCAAGCCTGGTGCACACTTAGTGATGACATTCAACACTCAAAGGAACACTTATTGCCGCACACTTAGTGCCGAAAACCAGCCACTCTATATGCTTCACTTCCTTTTTACATTCGACAATTTCATCCCTACATACATATACGTTTGTATACATTTCATCTCATTAAACACAATTGCATAGGTATTACGATCATTTAAATCAATACCAAAGATATGCTTAATGACTTACTTGTGTTAGGTAAAATAGTTCCAAGTCGGCTACTCGATGACCTTCGATTTTCCGTTGTTGGACGCCTCTCTTTAGGATCTTGAGCTTAAACAAATAAATTTACTCATTTAACTGCTTTGCTACATATATTGTATCCACATTTTAATGATTTTATGACATACGAAACGAATGGTAAAATTTTCATCTTGTTACCTATGTTCTTAGCTATTCGGCTAATAACCTTATGCAATTACCATACTATCATAATCTATCACACATGCATATGCATACTTGGACATTCGGTAATCACCTTTGCTAATTTTACTCAC
>NC_053425.1:64263358-64297652 GCF_007990345.1 Gossypium hirsutum | reverse complement strand
GCCAGTGGAATATGTTAAGAACAAACCAAATCCAATAAGAAGCTTATAATTTTTTTTTTTGTAAAATTTCCAAGATTTCTCTTACTGAACAGTACCACATGCCCGTGTTGTCACCCCGTGTGACTCACACGGCTAGGACACACTCTTGTCCTCTACCCGTGTACTTCTCTGACTTGTTGCTCATGAACAAACTAGTTTTACACGGCCAAGACACACGCCCGTGTACTTAGCCTGTGTGGATTTATTTTCAATTCAAACCTAGTGCAGTTTTCACACGGCCAGACACATACCCCTGTACTATGGCCGTGTATTTCACACGGCTGAGACACGCGGCCATGTCTCTGCCCGTGTGGCCATACCTGAGCATTCTGTTTTCTAAATTTTTAGATGCAGGGGACACACAGTCTACTCACATACCTGTGTAGGGGCTGTGTGTCTCACACGGTCTGTTCACACGCCCGTGTGCCAGGCCGTGTGGACTCAAAAATGAACCTTATAGTTAAAGTTTACCAACCCTGAAAGCTTCAATAACAAGAAATTTCAAATCCAATCTTTCAACCAATCCAAAAAATGATTAAATACATCCATTTCTCATTAAAATTATCAATGTTACGATCCAACTCGAGTGTATTAGTAAGTGTTTAAAATAAAACTTCCAGACAGTGTACTTTGGTACCAATTAAATCAATTCAAATTAAACTATATAAAAGACTATAATATAAACATAGCTTTTCATTTATGGGCTAACCGTTATCATTCTTACACAAGATAACTTCAAAAGACAACTTAGGTACATTCCATTTCTCAAAATAAGATATGTCACCAAGTATTTCAGTTCAGGCTTGTTTTGGATGCTGAGTTGTTAATCGCTTTTGTACCTAACTTGCACACAGAAACAAACCGTACGCTGAGTATACACATAGTGGTATTTGTATAAACCAACACTTAAACATTTATTAACACAAAATGTAACAACCCTCTCGCTCGTATCCAATGCCAGGATAGGGCTTGAGGTGCAACCGAACATAAACTCAACCAATAATAGAAAATCGGGCCATAAATTTTTGATCAATTTAAAAATTTTCATTTCACATGCAAACTGTCCCTTATTTGGAATTGCGAGGCCCAAAACATACATTCGAGATGGTTCGAGACTAAATCGAGGCTCAAGAAAAACTTAGAAAATTTTGTGCCTTAAGGTTCCACACGCCCATATGCTTGGGACACGCCCATGTCCTGCACCCGTGTGGCCAATTTAATTTTTACAATTTTTCATAAAACAAGTGCAGACTTTACACGGCCTGGACACACCCCCATGGTGCAGCCCGTGTGCAAAAGCTTGGGTATTCTATTTCTGATGTCAGCATCACACGACCACGGTACACCCCCGTGTACTAGGCCATGCCTTCCACACGACGGAGACACACGGCCGTGTCTCTGCCCGTGTAACCCTTACCATGCATTCTGACTTGAAATTTCTTGGTACAGGGGATGCACGGCCTTCTCACATGCCCATGGGGTTGACCGTGTGTCACACACGGCCTAGACACACGCCTGTGTGTCAATCTATGTGGACAATATGAGGCTATCTACCAAGCCTCTTTGCCACCCTAGGGTACCTATTTTCATGCCAATACTAACCAATACCAAAACAAGCATAATAGACATTCATCCAACCATGAAGATGCATCTTTTATAGGCTAAAAATGAAAGCCTTCATTCAAGGCTCAATGTAAAGAGTAGAATCTATACTATACCAGCACATTTGATCAATTTTCAAAGACACAAAATAATAAGGTCTAGCCCTATACATACCATAATCAAAAATATAAATCCAACTATACCGAGTATTACGGCTGATAGTGTGATCGATATCTCTGGCTTCAAGGGATCCTTTAACAAATAAATTGGCACTGAAAGAAAAAGGAAAGGAAAGAGAGTAAGCATAAAGCTTAGTAAGTTGCATATAAATAAATATACTACAACAATTTCACCTCTATTCATCATACTAATAGCACAAAGATAGGCATAAGCTTGACTTACTCATTACCGTCTACTCTAGTCACATTTTATATTTTGTGCTCATACTCATGCATACCCAATAGGTACCTGTACCACTCACAACATTATTATACTTCCCTTACAAACTCAGTTCCATAACTTTTAAAGTTGTGCCTTTCGGAATACTACCGGATATTCTATAAGCCTCAAACATGGGTTAAGTTGCCGATGCAATGTCCCAGACATGGTCTTACACTAGCTCTCGTATTTATGTGCTGATTCCATGTCCCAGACATGGTCTTACACTAGCTCTTGTACTTACGTGCTGATGCCATGTCCCAGAAATGGTCTTGCACTAACATGTCTCGTAGCCGATGCATGTCCTAGACATGTCTTACACTGGCTTACTTCTCGAGGCCGATGCATGTCCCAGACATGTCTTACACTGGCACTTGTCTCAATGCCGTTGCCATGTCCCAGACATGGTCTTACACTGGCACACAAATTACTCAAGTGTCATTGCATGAATATCTGGTTTGTTTCCTAGGGTTTCAACAGGGTCTTTCTACTATCTCAATTATTACTAAGCATTCTCAATTCACAATTTAACAATTCATGTTATATCACTTCAATGACAATGCAAATACATGTATTAACAATGTAGTTATATTATTTACATACAACTTATCTCGAATTACAAAATGTACTCGATTAGTTGATTTAGTCGATTTGCTTGGCTTTCCCCCAGTCTAGGTTCGGATTTGGTGAATCTTGATCTATAATAGCAAAATGCACTCATTTAGCCATTAAACACAATTAGGCAATCTAAAATTTACATCTTAGTTAAAATGACCATTTTGCCCCTAGACCTTGGCAAAATGACCATTTTGCCCCTATGCTTGAAAATCATTTTTTATCAAATTTCCTCTTATTCTAGGCCTATCCGACCCCCTTTTACTCTTATAGCAACCCTAAATTTTCATTATTTCATGCACTTACCACCTATTTTGCAACTTATGCAAAGTAGTCCCTTTAGGTGTTTCCATGCTAACATCTTTCACAAAAGTTGTTTAGAACTTTTCTAACATTCATTTTCTTCCATAAAATTTCAAGAAACAACATAAACTCTCTCATGGTAAATCCCTAGACTTTTCAACATTTTTCAAAATAGTCCTCTCATTTGAAAGCCCATGATTAAGCATGCCAAAAATGTAAAAATCATCAAGAAAATCATCAAGATCACTTACATTATGAGAGGAATAACTTGCTGCAAATTTTCAGATTTCACACCTCCATATTTTTTGATATTTTTGGTGGGGAGAAGAGTTGGAGAAGAAAGAAATTGATAGCTAAGCTCATAGTATTATTTTATCACAAGATTATGTCATCAAGTCACCTAACATTGACCTTTTGACTAAATTTGCTTCCTATAGCCGGACACCTTGTTTCTAGGGGTCTAATTGCTCTTTAAAAACCCCTAATTTTAGTTATCTAGCTATTTAACACATCTTGGTACTAAAATGCAACTTTTTCCTTTTTTGCGATTTAGTCCATTTTCGCAATCGGGCTCTCAAACATTAAATTTTACTCACCAAATTTTTCATGCACTAATATAATCATGCCATGAATCCATAATAGTAATAAAATATTTTTTTTAACTTCGGATTTCTGGTTCTGAGACCACTGTTCCACCTAGGCCCTAAATCGGGCTGTTACATTTCTCCCCCTTTAGAGATTTTCGTCCCCAAAAATCTTACCGGTGAATAAGTTTGGATACTACTCTCTCAGAGACTCCTCGGATTCCCATGTGGCTTCTTCAACTCCATGTCTATGCCACAAAACCTTCAAAAGTGATATATTCTTATTTCTTAACTGTTTGACCTCTTGAGCTAAGATCTTGACTAGCTCCTCACCATAAGTCATATCCAGAAGAATCTCAAATTTAGTTGGCGCGATTACATATGAAGAGTTTGATCTGTACCGGCGTAACATGGACACGTGAAACACATCATGAATCTTTTGTAACTCTAGTGGAAAATTTAAATGGTAGGAAACAGGCCCTACTTTCTCGGTAACCTCATAAGGTCCTATGAAACGATATGAAACGAGGACTCAACTTGCCCCTTTTACCAAACCTGAGGACTTTCCTCCACAGGGAAACTTTCGAAAATACTTTATCACTGACTTCAAACTTAATTTCCTTTCGTCTCAAATCTGTGTAGGACTTTTATCTATCCGAGGCGGCTTTCAGGCAGTCACAAATCACTTTAACTTTCTCCTCTGCCTCTTTAACAAAATCGACCCCGTGAATCTGATTCTCTCTCAACTCAGTCCAGTATAAGGGCGTTCGACACTTTCGCCCGTACAAGGCCTCATAAGGCGCCATTTTTAGACTCGACTGATAGTTGTTATTATAGGCGAATTCAACCAATGGCAAGTATTTTTCCCAACTTCCTTGAAATTCGAGAACATAACATCTCAATATGTCCTCTAAGATCTGTATCACTCATTTCGACTATCCATCTGTGTGTGGATGAAATGCCATGCTGAAACTCAAGATGGTTCCAAAGCCTCTTGTAATTTTTTCCAAAACCTCGAGGTCAACCTCTAATCTCTATTTGACACAATCGACAATGACACTCCATGAACTCTTACGATCTCAGAAATATATAAGTTACTAATTTCTCAAGGGAGTAATCAGTACGCACTGGTATGAAATGTGCCGACTTCGTTAGTCTGTCGACAATAACTCGTATTGCATCTTTCTTTTTCGGGGTTACTGGCAAACTGGTCACGAAATCCATAGTGATACGATCCCATTTCCACTTGGGAACCATAATAGGTTGAAGTAGACCCGAAGGTACTTGATGTTCAGCCTTCACTTGCTGACATACTAGGCACCTGGAAACGAACTCTGAAATGTCTCTTTTAATACCCGACCACCAATACATTTTCTTAAGGTCGTTGTACATTTTCGCACCACCCGGGTGAACAAATAAACAACCACCATGTGCCTCACTAAAAATCTTCTGAATAAGTTCATTGTCCTTGGGTACACAAACTCCATCTTTGAAAATTATGCATCCATCGATACCGATATGAAAATCTGATTTAATTTTTAACTCACACTAATTTCTCCTGGCTTGCAACTTCTCATCACCTTTCTGAGCTTCTTGAATTTCATGAAGAAAAGTCGGTTTGGCTCTCAACTTTGCTAGGATCGAACCATCATTAGATACAGTCAACTGAGTGTTCAAGGCTTTCAAGGCAAACAACGACTTCCTACTCAAGGCGTCGGCGACTATATTTTCCTTTCCCAGATGATAGTCAATAATCAATTCATAATCCTTTAACAGCTCTAACCATTAGCATTGTCTCAAATTTAACTCCTTTTGAGTCATCAAGTACTTTACGCTCTTATGGTCGTTGAATACCTAACATTTCTCTCCATACAAATGGTGTCTTCAAATCTTCAGCGCGAACACTACTGCTGCTAGTTCCAAATCATGGGTTAGATAATTTCTCTCGTGTGGTTTTAGCTCTCTCGAGGCATAGGCTATAACCTTTCCTTCTTGCATAAGCACATACCCCAAACCATTTAAGGAGGTGTCGCTAAAAAATCACAAATTCCTTGCCCGAATCTGGTTGCACTAACACTGGGGCTTCCATTAACAAAGTCTTTAATCTTTCAAAACTTTGCTAACACTTTTCTGTCCATTCAAACTTGACGTCTTTTTGTAGTAGCCTAGTCATCGGGGTAGCTATCATAGAAAATCCATTTACAAACCGTCTGTAGTGTCTAACCAAACCCAAAAAGCTTCGAACCTCTATTACATTCCTTGGCGGTTTCTACCACAATAGCGGAGATCTTATTTGGATCAACTCAGATTCTGTCACCTGACACAATATGTCCTAGAAACCCGACCTCTTTAAGCCAAAATTCACTATTGCTGAACTTGGTGTATAATTGTTTGTCTCTCAAGGTTTGTAACACAACCCTCAGATGCTCTGCATGTTCTCTCTCATTGCACGAATAGATCAGTATGTCATTGATAAAGACAACAACAAACTTATCTAGATACGGCCTAAATATACGGTTCATCAAATCCATAAATACTGCCGAGGCATTAGCCAAACCAAAGGGCATGACAAGAAACTCATAATGCCCATATCTTGTCTGAAACACAGTCTTCAGCACATCTTGCTCCTTAACCCTTAACTGATAATAACCAAACCTTAGATCGATCTTAGAAAACACAGTATCTCCCTTCAACTGATCAAAAAAATCGTTGATCCTTGGTAAAGGGTATTTGTTCTTCACTGTCACTTTGTTGAGTTGCCTATAGTCAATGCATTTCATCGACCCATCTTTCTTCTTCACAAAGAGTACCGGAGCACCCCACGGAGAAAAGCTCAGTCTCGCAAAGCACTTGTCTGTCAAATCTTGCAACTGTGCTTTCAACTCTTTCAACTCCATTGGAGCCATCCTATACGGAGTGATCGAGATAGGTGTCGTACCAGGAACCAATTCAATTTCAAACTTGACCTCTTTCATTGGAGATAATCCAGGTAATTCCTACAGAAATACGTCTGTGAACTCGCAGATTACCGGCACTGATTCAATCCTTAACTCTATCTCTTGAATATTCAGCACAAAAGCTAAATTCTTTTTCAAATATTTCTCAGCAGTCAATGACGATATTACTATAGGAAAATATTCTAACTCACCTGGTTCAACTCGAAGAACATTCCCATCTTCACATCTCAACTCTATTACTTTTTATCCACAATCTACTACAACACCATGAGAGGCCAACCAATCCATCCCGAGGATTACATCAAACACCTTAAATGGCAACAACATCAAATTGGCCGGAAAACAATGGCCTCTAATTTTCAAAGGACAATTTCTACATACTTGGTCCACTAAACCATGCATGTAAGAGGTATTAATATTCATATTCATACGAGGGACTCTACTATCATATTCATACGAGGTATTAATTTCATACAAATGTAAGAGGGGTAGATCCCGGGTCAATTAAAGCAACAATAGTTATATCATAGATAAAAAAGGTACCCGTGATCATATCGGGAGACTCTGCCTCCTCCCGGGCACGTATAGCATAGGTCCTCGCTAGCACTCTACCTTCAAACCTTGTCGTGGGATTTCTTGATGGGCCTCTACCACTAGTCCCACACTCGGGGATCTTTTGTGGCCTACTCTTTAAGGGAGCACTACTTGCTTTCATATATTATTTTCTTCATCTCTCGTCCATCTCAGGACAATCACAAATGAAGTGGTCAAGTGACCCACACTTGAAACAACCCCTCTCGTTTACTTGGCATTCGCCTAAGTGACGTCTCCCACATTGTGGACACTCTTGCCTACTTGGCCGATTGCTACCAACACTAGCGACTGAAGTAGCCTGGGCTTTAGATGTCATATTCTGTTGATTCTTGTTTCTCCTCGAATACCCCATCGAAGCATTCGATCGGGTAGTAAATTCTTTTGATCTCTTGGATGAGGACTGATGTGCTTTCCCCATCTATCTTTTCTTTAAACCTCGCGACTTAATGGCCGCTTTCCTCCTCTCTTTACCACCTCTTCTGCTTTACAAGCTCTCTCAACGAGCACCACAAATTCTCTTAATTTCAGGATGCCCACAAACACTCGGATATCATCATTGAGGCCATCCTCAAACCTCTTACACATGGTAGCTTCAGTGGATACGCATTCCCGTTCATATTGCTGAGTTTCATAGGCTCACGCTCATATTCCATCACAGTCTTATTACCCTGTTTCAACTCTAAAAATTCCTTCATTTTCTGGTCCATAAACCTCTGGCTAATGTACTTCTTTCTGAACTCTTCTTGGAAAAATTCCCAAGTTACTCTTTCTCTCGGTACCACAGACACGAGAGTATTCCACCACTAATAAACAGAATCCTGTACGAGTGACGTTGCATATTTCACGCACTCCTCAGGTGTGCATGATAATTTATCGAACACCCTTATGGTATTTTCTAACCAAAAATCTTCTTTCTCCGGGTCATCATCTAAGTTAGACCGGAATTCCTCGGCCCCTTGCTTTCGAATCTTGTCAACTGGAGGCTTCTCTCTTCTAAACATGTTCATACCTTGCGGAGCTACCGAGGCATACTAAGGAATGGGAGGAGGTGGGGGAGGTAGAGTGTTTAGAGGTAGGCTTCTCTAGTCCCTCTACCTTGGCCCATACTCACGGGCTAGCCCTCTACTGGCACGGTCCCCTCAGCGGGAGCCAGTGCATTACTTTCCATGTCATCCGTCATGGTTCTATCAGGATCCATTTACTATATAAGAAAAAAATAATTTATAATCGTCAAAAATCTTCACACTATCAATACATTTTTATGGCATGTATAGGTAGACTCGTTCTTTAGCTAGGTTAGTCCTAGAACCGACTAAACCATAGCTCTGATACCACTAAATGTAACACCCCTCTTGCCCGTATCCAACGCCAGGACAGGGCTTGAGGTGCTACCGAACTTAAACCCAACCAATAATAGAAAATCAGGCCATAAAATTTTGATCAATTTAAAACTTTTTATTTCATATGCAAACTATCCCTTATTTAGGCTTACGAGGCCCAAAACATACATTCGAGGTAGTTCGGGACTGAACGGGGGCTGAAGAAAAACTTAGAAATTTCGTGCTTTAAGGTTCCACACGCCCGTGTTGGTATAAGGCAGACACTCATGTGCTTGGGACACGCCCAAGTCCTGCACCCGTGTGGCCAATTTAATTTTTACAATTTTTCATAAAAACAAGTGTAGACTTCACACAGCCTGGAAACACGCCCGTGTCCTTTGACATGGCCACAACACGCCCGTGGCACAGCCCGTATGCAAAAACCTGAGTATTCTGTTTCTGATGTCAGCATCACACGACCACGGTACACGCCCGTGTACTAGGCCGTGCCCTCCACACGGCTAAGATACACGACCGTGTCTCTACCCGTGTGACCCTTACCATGCATTCTAACTTGTAATTTCTTGGTGCAGGGGACTCACGGCCTTCTCACACACCCTTGGGGCTGACCGTGTGTCACACACGCCCGTGTGTCTACCCGTGTGGACAATATGAGGCTATCTACCAAGCCTCTTTGCCACCCTAGGGTACCTATTTTCATGTCAATACCAACCAATACCAAAACAAGCATAATAGACATTCATTCAACCGTGAAGATGCATCTTTTATAGCCTCAAAATGAAAGCCCTCATTCAAGGCTCGACGTAAAGAGTAGAATCTATTCTAGACTAGCACATTTGATTAATTCTCAAAGACAAAATAATAAGGTCTAGCCCTAGACATGCCATAATCAAAAATAAAAATCCAACTATACCAAGTATTACGGCTGATAGTGTGATCGATATCTCTGACTTCAAGGGATCCTTGAGCAAATAAATCGACATGAAAGAAAAGGGAAACCAAAGAGAGTAAGCATAAAGCTTAGTAAGTTGCATATAAATAAATATGCCACAACAATTTCACCTCTAGTCATCATACTAATAGCACAAAGATAGGCATAAGCTTGACTTACTCATTACCGTCTACTCTAGTCACATTTTCTATTTTTTGCTCATACTCATGCATACCCAATAGGTACCTGTACCACTGACAACATTATTATACTTTCCTTACTAGCTCACTTCTATAACTTTTAAAGTTGAGCCTTTCGGAATACTACCGGATATTCTATAAGCCTCAAACATGGGTTAAGTTTTCGATGCAATGTCCCAGACATGGTCTTACACTAGCTCCCGTACTGATGTGCTGATCCCATGTCCCAGACATGGTCTTACCCTGACATGTCTCGAGGCCGATGCATGTCCTAGACATGTCTTACACTGGCTAACGTCCCGAGGTCGATGCATGTCCCAGACATGCCTTACATTGGCACTCGTCTCAATGTAGATGCCATGTCCCAGACATGGTCTTACACTGGCACACAAATTACGCAAATATCATGGCATGAATATCCGGTCTGTTTCCTTGGGTTTCAACCGGGTTCTTCTACTATCTCAATTATTACTAAGCATTCTCAATTCACAATTTAACAATTCATGCTATATCACTTCAATGACAATGCAAATACATGTATTAACAATGTAGTTATATTATTTACATACAACTTACCTCGGATTACAAAATGTACTCGACTAGTCGATTTAGTCGATTTGCTTGGCTTTCCCCCGGTCTACGTTCGAATTCAGTGAATCTTGATCTATAATATAAAAATGCACGCATTTAGTCATTAAACAGAATTAGGCAATCTAAATTTTACATCTTAGTAAAAATGACCATTTTGCCCCTAGACCTTGGTAAAATGACCATTTTGGCCCTATGCTCAAAAATTGATTTTTACAAGCCGACCCGTTTTTACTCTTATATCAACCCCAAATTCTCACTATTTAATGCACTTACCACCTATTTTGCAACTTATGAAAAGTAGTCCCTTTAGGTGTTTCCATGCTAACACCTTTCACAAAAGTTGTTTAGAACTTTTCTAACATTCATTTTCTTCCATAAAATTTCAAGAAACAACATAAACTCTCTCATGGTAAATCCCTAGAATTTTTAACAATTTTCAAAATAGTCCTCTAATTTGAAAGCCCATGATCAAGCATGCTAAAAATGTAAAAATCATCAAGAAAATCATCAAGATCACTTACATTATGAGAGGAATAACTTGCTGCAGATTTTTAGATTTCAAACCTCCATATTTTTTTTATATTTTTGGTGGGGAGAAGAGTTGGTGAAGAAAGAAATTGATAGCTAAGCTCATAGGTATTATTTTATCATAAGATTATGTCATCAAGTCACCTAACATTGACCTTTTGACTAAATTTGCTTCCTATGGCCGGCCACCTTGTTTCTAGGGGTCTAATTTCTCTTTAAAAGCCCCTAATTTTAGTTCTCTAGCTATTTAACACATTTTGGTACTAAAATGCAACTTTTGCCTTTTTTTTATTTAGTCCTTTTTTGCAATCGGGCTCTCAAACATTAAAATTGACTCACCAAAATTTTCAAGTTAACATAATTCAGTTGTCCAAAACAGTAAATTTACCCCTGTTAACATAATTTGGACTTTGGTGGATACACGGATCCAACCAACACACCAGTACGGCACAGTATGCCTTATCGGCTTTGCCGAAGTAAACAGTAGCAGTACAGTACATAGTACCTCATCGGATTAAACCGAATTAACAGAAACAGTTCGACACACGAAGTGCCTCATAGACACAGAGCCGAAGTAACAGTACAACACTATTAGTGCCTCATCGATCCATGGTCGAAGTATCCCAGTACACTTCCAATCCTATGGCATGCCAATTATATCCAACCTAGCCCGATACTATTAAAAGGGTATTCATTTCACTTCAATTTTCAGATAACAATTAATATACATTTCAGTTTAGATATTCATAAATCAATTCAATTGAATATAATAATAACAATACTTACCTCTATACCACTTACTGTATAAATATAATAAATGCAAAAATAATTATTAAGTTTGGTTTATAGAAATACAAACCATAATTTTTCGGATTACTCCTCGTCAACTTTCTCTTTTCCTTTCTTTGTCGAAGTCTCCAGTACTATGTTAGCTACAGAAATTAAACAATTTATACTATTAATACAACAATAGTTCACAACAAATAATTGAATTTCTATTTAATTCATAGCTAAATTTTTAATTTAATGCTAATTAACACATCTACTTTTATCATTCAATCCATACTTCATTTCTATTCAATTTCCTATCATATTCTCCTTAAATATTGAATATTCATGGTAAAATTCTAATCTCAAGTTTCTTTCAATTTAGTCCCTCAAACATAAAACTTATAGCTTCTTTTACAATTTAATCCCTTAATCAATTCTAACTTGAAATTTATTCAATTAAATCCATAATTCAACAATTTGTTCAATATAACCCATGTCTAAAAATATATTAACTTTCAAAATGTCCACTTACATCAAGTAATATTTGTCTCTAGGACTCCAAAAACATCAAAGTTACAAAGAAAGAGACTTAATTGACTTACCAAATTAAGCTTGAAGCTTTAAAGCCCTAAATTTCCCTTTGATTTTTCTTTCCTTCTTTTTTCTCTCTTTTTCGTTTCTTTTTGTTTCTTTATTTTATTTATTTTATGTTTTAATTAATTAATAATTAATAGAATAATATATTATATATATTAAATATCTTATACTTAAAATATAACTAAATACACATATATTTTACATTTGTATAAATATAATTATTACAAATGTATTAATTTATACCACACATTTGTCCCCTTTTAGTTTATTTACTTATTTAATCCCTTCAATTTTCTTTAGTCTATAATTAAACTTTTACACTATATTCAATATAGTCCTTACACTAAATTAACCTTAATTCAAGCTAATTCACTTAACTAAAATCTAATTAATCACTCAACTAGCTTCGTAAATATTTCTAATAAATATTTACGAACTTGATTTGCTGAAATAGTAAACTAGAAACTCAATTTCTGATACCCATAAATTTCAGGTCATTACAGCACAAGTCAGAGAGTTACATGGGATCGAACACAGCCTATAGCATGGGCGTGTCCCTAGGACCACATGTGCATGTGAGCCCTGCAATTTGGAAAATTTTAGAATTTTGTGAAAAATTCTCTGAGTTCTTGATTTAGTCCCAATTTAATTCTAATACTTGTTTTGGGCCTTGAGGGTCCATTTAAGGGAAGTTATGAAAAAAATCTCAGTAAATGAATAGAATTTGACATAAATTATCCACAAATGTTCTGAAAAACTCTGGTAACGCTCCGTAACCCTATCCTAGTTATGAATATGGGTTAAGGGTGTTACATTTAGTGGTATTAGAGCTATGGTTTAGCCGATTCTCAAATTTAACGTAGAAAAAGTGAGGTTAGCTATACATGCCATTATATAATTTGTGATTGTGTGATGTCTCTTGATCATTTTAAATGTGCTTTCATATAGTAATGTCATCCAACCAAGCTAGAGTTGAACCCGAGAAAGCTGGGAGCAATGCTTCAGCTTCAGTTCAAAGAGTTACATCTGCATCTGGTAGTGAAAGGCCCGTACTAAGGGTTGAAGTAAGGAGGAAAAACAAGCTTTCTTTCTAATGATGAATGAATGGTTTACTGAGTATCTAAGAACAAATCCCCCTATACAACAACCTTCCCCACCTGCTCCTCAACTGGTTCTTGAGATGTCACAGGGTGCTGAACCCGTTAGAACTAGTAAGCCTTCGATAGATAAAATCTGTAAATATGGGCTAGAGGAATTTAAGGCTATTGCAGATGATGATCAAGAAAGGGCTGCGTTTTTGTTGGAAAACACCATTCGGGTTTGAGATGAACTATCTTGTACACCCACTGAATGTTTGAAATGTGTAGTATCTTTACTAAAAGACACAGCTTACCATTGGTGGAATACCATAACTTTAGTGGTACTGAGAGAGAATGTTACATGGGAATTCTTCCAGGCTGAATTCAGAAAGAAGTATGTTAGTCAGAGATTTTTGGATCAAAAAAAGAAAGAATTTGTAGAGCTCAAATAGGGAAATATGATTGTATTTGAGTATGAACAGGGATTTTTTCAGTTGAGCAAATATGCTAGAGAATTGGTTCCAACCAAGGCTGATAGGTGTAAATGATTTGAAGAGGGTTTAAATGAAGACATCTAGTTATTGATCGAAATTCTCAAAATAAGGGAATTTGTGGTGCTAGCCGATCAAGCACATAAAGCTAAAGAATTGAGTTAATAAAAGAAATAAGCTAAAAGAAAGGATCGGGTATCTGGAAAAAAGATTATGAGTAAGTCACAATCATCTGCTTCTAATAAATCAAAGAAGTATTATGATCATTTTACAACATCAGTGGGATATTCAAGAAAAGAGTGAGGTTCTCAACGTTCTAACCCAAAATCTTTGTCCCCATCTATAACAAGTGCGAGAAGTTTCAATAATCCTAAACTAAAGTGTAAGCATTGTAACAAATTTTATTTTTGGGAATGTCGTTCAAAAAGTGGAGTCTGTTACCGATGTGGTTCTTTTGAGCCTTTTCCCAAAGACTGCCCAGAAAGGGTTGAAAGAGATGTTGAGCACGTCTCAAAGCTGAGAAGTCACCTCGGTAATGTCAGTTGTAGCTGTGGTGCTACAAAAGTGTTAATGGTTAAATATGAGGCATAAGCACCTGCAAGAACATATGCTATTCATTCTAGAGAAGATGTTTCTGCACCAGACATCATTACTGGTACATTTTCTCGACTTAATACTAATATTACTGCTTTGATTGATCCTAGTTCCACACATTCATACATATGCACAAACTTAGTGTCTATTAAAAATATACCTATTCAATTCACTAAATTTGTGGTTAAAGTTTCAAACCCCCTGGGCTAGTGTGTTATGGTGGATAAAGTCTGTAAAAATTGTTTGTTGATGGTAAAAGATTATTATTATTTGGATGATTTGATGTTATTTTCATTTGATGAATTTGATGTGATTTTGGGAAGAGATTGGTTAACCTAATATGATACAGTGGTGAATTGTAAACAGAAATGTATTGTATTGAAATGTTAGAGTGGTGAATCACTCCATGTTGAATCTGATAAACTGGATGGATTACCTAATGTGATTTCATCAATATTAGCACAAAAATATGTCAGAAAGGATTATGATGCTTATCTTGCATATGTGCTGGATACTAAAGTATTTGAGTCGAAGATTTAGTTAGTGTAATAGCCCAAAATTGGGTCTAGTTGGAACAGAGGTTTCGGGACCACAAAATCTGAGATATAAATAATTATTTTATGATTATTTTGAGGTCTATGATCTGATTGCATGATTGTGTGAAAATTTCGTGAAGAAATTCTATGCATAAAGTGCTTAATTCGAAGTTAGGGACTAAATTGAATAAGTTGCAAAACTTGCATTCTAGAAGTTTCTAGTATGAAATTGATTTGAAATATTAATTAGGAGGTCTTAAATAGCAATTTGACCAATCTCTAAGTTATGGACAAAAATTGGACATGGATGGAATTTTTGGAAAGTTTAGTAGTAAGGGTATTTTGGTCATTTAGGGGTAAAATGAATTAAAATACAAAATTAAAAGCCAATTTTGCTCATCTTCTTCACCATGGACGTGTATACCAAGGGAGACTCCATGGCTAGGGTTTTCAAGCTTCCCAAGCTCAATTGTAAGTACGTTCTAACCCCGTTTTTCAAGTTCTTTACGTTTTTGGAGTCTCGGTAACTTGATTTAGCTTATGCTAGCAATAATTCAACCTAGGGATCATATTTGGAAAAATACCCATAGGTAAAATTTGTGTATTCTGGTGTTTTATGATACAATATGAGGTTTTAAATTATGTTAGACAACTTGTGCTACTCGGTTTTAAGTGAAAACGAGCAAAAGGGCTTAATTGGTAAAAATACCTAATAGTCATAAGTATATGTTAGAGTGAGAATTTGATGTTGCCATAGAAGGGAAAAGTGATCATCATGTCATAAAACATAAGAATAAGGGATGAATTTTAATTCCCGAGCCTAGGGGCAAAAGTGTAAATATGCAAAAGTTTAGGGGCAAAATTGTAATTTTTCCATAGTTTGAGTTAAGGACTGTTTTGAATAGTACATTAATTAAATAAGTAAAATATGATGTTTTAGATCCCGGAAAACGAGATTTGAACCTAGAATGAGAGAAAAATCGAAAATTGGGAAAGTTGGTAAAATGGCCGTTTTAATATCAAGGTAAGTTCATATGTATAATAAGCATTAATTTATGCATGTTTCAATGTAAAATTAATATATTTACTATGACCTCCGAGGTGTTGAAAGTATGTAAGTTGGTATGATAATAATACAACAATAATGCTGTAATTTATATTTGAAAGTTAAATTTAGTGAATTAATTTAATTATGTTAAATTAAATGATTATGGTGCCAAGTTTATGAATTGATTTAAAAATATGTCTATGGTACATGAAGTGCATTGAATTATCATACATAAATGTGATTTCTATGATTATGGATATTATGGGAAATTGTAAGTTCATATGATTTTTAATAAGACAATGTGTAATTTAATGTTATTGCATTGATATTAAATGAGATGTAAGTTTATATGTAAGTAATACATCACTATTACTTGTATTATGATATTTTATAAAAATATTGGAAATATGTTTGTGGATAATTACTTGATTGGTGAAAATGTTGGAAAAGAGAGAGAAATCCCGGTTGAACCTTCGGAAAGATTGGATGATACAGATGGTATGTTGCTAGGTCACATGTATAGTGCTGAGTGCACATCATGTGTACAAGAGAGCTACAAGACATTATGATGTAGCTAGGTCGCATGGGTGATACTATGTGTACACCATGTAGAAAAGAGAGCTACGGGATATATGTAGCTAGGTCGCATGCGTGGTTCCAAGTGAAGGACACCATGTAAACAAGAGAGCTACGAGATAAACTGGCTAGGTCACATGGGTGGTACTAAGTGTTCACCATGTGTACAAGAGAGCCGAACTATATGATGGGTGGAGCTATGTGCTGAAACCACCAAGTATCGAGGATTGATCCGAAGTGTTCAATGGGAGACTCTCTATGTATTGCTTTGTGATTTTTGTGATGAATAAGTGCAGGAACTTGGTTATGTGAATGATGTGTTCATTAAGTGACCAGGATGTGGTAAGGTTATAAACAAGTAAGTTATACATGAGGATGATTTTATGGTGACCTTATGATCATGGGCCTATACTTGTGATGTATGAAATGTGGTGAAAATGATTTGTGATATGTATGTTAAAATGAGGTTAATACAAAGAAAGTGTGAAAGAGTGAATTAGCAATAAAACTGTTTTGGATAGTAGCAGTGACGTGATTTTGAAAAATCACAAAATATAGTATAAATTGAATCAGAGACTGAATGAGATATCAAATTAAAGCTTAATGAGTCTATTTTCATATAAAAGAAATATAGAAAGCAAAGGAGTTCTATATTTTGAGATATTTATGTTTTTGTGAGAGTGATTTAGAATGATTACGTGATCCCCTGTTCTGACTTTGGAAAATCACAAAAATTTGGAGAAAAATAATTAGAGGCTAAAAATTATATTTTTAAAATCCATAATGAGTCTATTTTCAAGATAAATCAACAAGAACAGTATCCAAGTTCTGTATTGTGAGATAATTATTTTTTAGTGAAGAGAGGTCAGAACTGTCAGAAAGTGAAATAGGGGAAATTTTAATGAATAAACTGTACTAATTTGCTAAACAAAAAATTATGAAAATTTTATGGTGGAAAGATATGTGAGTCTAGTTTCAGGGAAAATTTACGGATCTTAATTTAGAGCTCTGTAGCTTGAATTATAAATAATTAAGTGACTATGACTCGTGTGGACAGTTTGATGTGAACATTTATTAGTAAATTGTGAAATCGTACTTACAAGAATGCTATATACATTAAGGATGTGGAATGGAGAGGAGGAGGAGGAAAATAAATATATGTGGAATACATGGAAACTATGGTATATGAAATATTGATATAATGAAATAAATGATATGTGTTTATAAGAAAACAAAAAGAGAATGTTATGTATCATGACATGTATATACATATATGACTAGTCTCAATGTAATGCTTGTTGGGTATGGAATTGAATTGAAATGTTTCAGGCAAACACGTTATTCTGCGCATCTGAATCGTGGTATTTTATAAAGATATGATCTAGCTTTAAAAACGAATGCTTGATGATTAAGCTGAAGATATTTGGTAAGATGATAATCTTGGTATAAATGTATAAGTGGTACTATAATAAACAAGGTAAAATGAGTATGAGAGACACATGTATGATGACATACAAATGCTATGTTTGTGGTGTAATTGAGGATGTTTAATCATTAAATGAATACCATGTTATATGCTTTTGATTTTGTATAAGTGTGTAAGAGATCAAGGTTGACCAAAGCTTGGAAAATAGCCTAGGTATATTCCACACAGGCAGAGAACGACCATGTGTCTCAGCTGTGTATGGAACACGACTTTGGGACACGGGCGTGTGGAGCCTTAAAGCTTGAAATTTCCAAGATTTTCATAAGTTCTCGGTTTAGTCCCAAACCCTTTCTAAAGAATGTTTTGGGCTCCGTAGACTCAAATAAGGGACTATGTGTAAGAGAATGAACGCTTTGAAATATGAATAAAATTTTATGGCTCGTATTTTAGTTTAATGTTTGTATGTTTGTCTGGTAACGCCTCGTACCTTAGCCCAGCCTCGGATACGGGTAAGGGGTGTTACAGTCAGTGCCAGTTGTTTGTGAATTTCTTGATGTATTTTTGGAAGAATTACCTAGTTTGCCATCAGTTAGAGAAGTGGGGTTCTCTATAGATCTTGTACTGGGAATGACATCGATATCTATAGTACCGTACAGATTGGCTCTTACTGAATTAAAAGAATTGAAAGCATAGTTGCAAGAATTGATTAATAGAGGTTTTGCTTGACCTAGTTTCTCACCTTGGGGTGCAGCAGTTTTGTTTGTAAAGAAGAAAGATGGATTGTTGAGGCTGTGCATTGATTACAGATAGCTCAACAAAGTTACAATAAAGAACAAGTATCCATTGCCTCGTATTGATAACCTATTTGACCAGTTGAAATGTTTCAAAGATTGATCTCCATTCTGGCTATTACCAATTATGGGTAAAAGATTCAGATGTACCAAAGACAACTTTTAGAACCAGGTACTGGTACTATGAGTTGCTTGTGATGCCATTCAATTTGACAAATGCACCTGTAGCGTTTATGGATCTGATGAACATAATTTTCAGACCATATTTAGACATATTTATAGATGATATTTTGGTTTATTCCCGAAATGAAAATGAACATGCTAAGCAATTGAAATAGTGGTGCAAACTCTACGTGAGAAACAATTGTATGCCAAATTCAGTAAATGTGAATTTTGGCTATGGGAAGTTGGTTTCCTTGGGCATATTGTATCTGTTGAAGGTGACAGGATGGGTCTAAATAAAATTTCAGCGATTGTTAATTGGAAACCCTCGAAAAATGTGTTTGAAGTTTAAAAGGATTCCCAATGATAGCTTCTCCGATGACACGCTTACTGCAGAAAGATGTGAAATTCGAGTGGTCAGATAAATGTCAGCAGAGTTTTGATATGTTGAAAGCATCATTGACAGAAGCACCTGTGTTAGTTCAGCTTGAATCAGGTAAGTAATTTATAATTTATAGTAATGCGTCATTGAATGGTTTAGGTTGTGTTTTAATGCAAGAAGGTAAAGTAGTAACCTATGCTTCAAGGAAGCTAAAACCACATGAAAAAAACTACCTGACACATGATCTTGAGTTGGCAGGAATTGTGTTTGCCTTGAAAATATGGCGACATTATTTGTTCGGTGAAAAATATCATATATTCACTGATCATAAAAGTTTGAAGTATTTGATGTCACAGAAAGATTTGAATTTGAGACAGCGTAGGTAGCTTGAATTACTATAGATTATGATCTTGTTATTGACTACCATTTGGGAAAATCCAGAGTAGTTGTTGATGCTGGAACGATAGAAATGTGCAAGTGTACACAATCGTAACAAGTAATGAAGTGACAAGTAAATGTCGAGTTATTGTACCCACAGGGACTGTGAAAAGGATTATTTATGAATGCAATTTAAAACACTTTGGTGAAGAAAAATATATTGTTTAAAGAGGGTGATTAAAAACTTAAGAAAATTAAAATAAATAAATAAAATCAAGTAAAAGAAAGTTCTAATGCACGATTTCAAAATAAGATTTAATCAAGATGATATAATTGTGTTGGATTAATTACACTTCTCATCTTAAACTTATGTTTATATTGTTACGAATAAAATCATGACAACCCGATAATTTGCTAACTTATGAACATACTTACATACCAAAATCCATTCATCTCTTGACATATCCCAAAGTCAATTCAACCAACTACACAGATTCTAGTAAGCAAACATGTTATTGCACATGCATACTTATTAAACTGAACTAATCTATTGCATATCCCTATGTCAATTCAAACGATTAATTAAACTAGAAAGCATATAAAATACTACGTGAGGTAACAAGGTATCCCTACCTTGAAACAGTTTAATCACAATAATCTTGCAAGTTATGCAAGACAATAATATCGCCAGATACATT
Source organism: Gossypium hirsutum (assembly GCF_007990345.1). Taxonomy (NCBI): domain Eukaryota; kingdom Viridiplantae; phylum Streptophyta; class Magnoliopsida; order Malvales; family Malvaceae; genus Gossypium; species Gossypium hirsutum. Next base: position 64,277,401 of record NC_053425.1, on the reverse strand, counting down.
GCTAATTTAACCTTAGGCTACCTTAGAAGAATAAACATGCACTGATCAAGTACTGTGTCAATTAATTATAATTTCAATCCGTTTAAATAATTAATTCATTAGTTACCTCACAGTCGTAACACAAGAATAAATTAGGCATGATTTTACTTAATCAAGGATTTTACCGAGGCCTATAACTATATAAACACAATTTTAACAATTTAAGAAGACGAAATGCAATCAACCTAACACAAATTAAATTCAAGCTAAGATGATTAAATTAAACATTACAACAACATGAATACTCATAGATATGTTCATCATAACAACAACAAAAATTAAAGAGAAAGGTAACAAGAATCAAATTCGGTGGTTTTTCGAGGCATGACTTGGTTGCTCTGTTCTTCCTTCTTGTTGTCCTCGCCGATCAAGGCTTCGATGAACAATCAATTGTTGCTCCAAAATGGTTGAAGAACACCCCTTTTCCAAGGGAAGAAATCGACACAAGAGCAAGGGAATTGAAATGGAAAAATGAAAGAAAAAGAATGAGAGAGGAGAGAAGTGTTGTGAAATGAATGAGAAATGAATGAGATACTTTTAATGATCAGCCAAAGGGGCCTTTTATAGCTGATTTTAGAAGCTTAAATTTGCTAAAAATAGCAGCCAAAGAGCCACCCCTTGGCCGGCCACCTATGTGGCAAAGTTGATGCCTTCAACCTTAGTAAAAATAGCTTGGGGAAATTCCAAAAATCGACCAATTGTGAAGAGGTTTGAATTAAGCTTTGACAAAACTTGAAGGGCTTCTTTGCAAGCTTTATTAATCAGCTAATAAGCTGATTTGGGTCAGCATATGGCCGGTTTTGGGCTGCCCAATCTTTGGCTGGTTCACTTCAATCGGCTCGGTTCAACTGGACCACTTTTTTCATAATTAATTAATATTAATTTATTAGCCCAAATTAAATTGGGTATAAATTAAAATTAATTATATTATGAATTAATACACATAATTGGACCGTGTTACGCTGGAAATTAATTCGCCTTGATACTTCAAATTACTTCTTGGGTTTCTGCTTCAAGCAGTGTCTACCGAGCCATTTTTCGCCTTTTGCGTAATTCTGTCTAAAATAACCAAAATTACTCAAAATTAATTATAAATTTAACTAAAATTAATCATGTTCATATTTTAAGTATAATTTAATTATTTTATAAAAATTAATTATTTTTCAACAAGAATTTAATCGAAAAGGTATGATTTTAAGCTAAAAATGGTATGTAAAAATGTGTAAATTTTTGTGTTTCCACACCCCCAAACTTAATTCATTTCTCATCCCGAGTAATACACAAATTTTGAAAAGAATTTCTCGGAAACACCTTTAAAAAACTCCTTCAGAACAACATTTTTCCCAAAATTATGAATTTAATATACTTATGCTCAAAGACAAGAAATTTGATAGTTATGCTACTTAAGTATACATATTGTTGAAATTAATCTCCGCAACTATCATGATAGCAAAAATTAGACTAAATGCTTCCTAATAAAGTCATGTTAAACCTTACCAATATGATTTTATTCCCTTTAATCAAGATTAAGCTGCAATCATTAAGTTTAACTTATGTCTTCATATGTTGTACGTAGCAATTTCTCTCCACTAATGTAGGTAGCATTGCAACTTTTGAATCAATAGGTCTTTAACAAGGTTGTAACGTGGCTGGGCTTAGGGGTAGGTAAAAGATAGATAATTTTAGGCTTTTAAACCCTAGACTCAGCTTGTATCTGACCTTCGAAATAACCACCTCCAATACACCAACTTTTTTTGCTTTCATATACTCTTTTGTACATTCTTTTTTAGGTACATATGCTTTTTTTTTCTTTTTTTCAATCTACACGAGCATTTTCCTAAATGTACCACAATTTTAAGAGCATTTTATACTTCTTTTCAACTCTCCCAAAACTTATTTTCAACGAATACTTGGAATAGTATCGAGTCTAGTGTTTGGGACAATTTTTAGATAGTTAAGAGAGAAGTGATGGCTAAATTTGCAAGGGTTCAAATAAAATTAGGCCATATAGTCTCAAAGTTGGGTTTTAAAGGATAAAAATTTCATCATCGTTGGCTTGAAAGGCTCAAACAGTCCAAACAAAAGTTGCCTAAATCATTTCCAACATTCCATGCTTCCTAGGATTTCGCCTCAAGAAACTACTAAGTCAATTCTAAAGACTTAAACTTTCATGCATGGCTAACGTTCGTAAGGAACTAAAATTTAATGGTGTGATTTGCATACTTTATTAAAAATACATTTATATCATTATTAAGCCAACATAACAATTCATTGAAATAATAGAACTTTATTCATACTAAAGTTTAGCATACTTAACAAAAATTCAAATTATTGAACAAAAAATATCCTAATCATAATTAATAGAAAAATTTATTCTGAGTGGAAATAATTCAAATTTTTGGTCCCCCTAACTTAAAATGAACAATGTCCTCATTGTTTAAAGTGAATAGATACTATACACCAGGTAGGATTTTAGAAAAGAGGAGGTGAGTCAATTGGACTGCTTAAGTACCAAGCTATTTCTAAATCCAATCCTAGACATGTATATACCCATTGCCACACTTTATACTTTGCGACTTGTTCAAAATTTATTTATGATTTTCCTCTCTTATTCTGTGAAAATAAAAATTCCAAATTAAACTTGTGACAGCCCTAATGTGACCCTAGTCGGAAAGTGGTTTCGGGACCACAAAACCGAGTCATAAAAGTAATTAATTGTTATATTCTATGCTTATTATGTGTGTACATGCATATGTGGAAGTTTCATTCCCTAATTTTGCCAATTGCATGAGGAATTATTAAATAGGGATCAACATGAGACATGGTGAAATATGATAGGCTAATTTTAAAGGGCTTATTAGTGCATGTCAACACAAGGGTGGACTTGCATGTCAAATTGCCCAATTCCCTTATAGTGGCCGGCCAAGATAGATTGATGATGGGCAATATATTTGTTTGAATTAGATATTATAATAAGAAATTGGGTTATTGGAGATAAAATAAATTAAAGAAAGGAATTAAAAAGGAAAAAGATGAATAAAATAAGGGAGGAAGAAGGAGTGTTCATCCTTTTCCTTGTTACAATTGCCGTGAGTGAGGGAAAGAAAGGTGAAGAAGTTCGGCCATGCTTGTACCTAGGTTGAGGTATGTTTGATGTTATTTTTTTTGAAATTCATGCATGTTTTTAGTTGTTAGTTTAAGTTCTACCTAGCCCATGGTTTAAATTTTTGCTATTGATGGAGATGATATTCGGCCATGGGTGTTGTCTTTCTTGGTTGGTGTTTTGATGTTGTGGTGATGAGGCATGAAGATGATTGAGCTTGAGTGTTTAAATATTGTACTTGTGTTTAACCCTAGGATTAATTAGTTATATGGTTAGTATAGGTATGGGTGACCGAATATGAGAGCATGAATAGATGAAGAGTTTGGTGAATCGATATGTGGTAAATGTTAAGTGTTAAATGAAATGGAAATGATAGATTAATGTTGCACATTCGGCTATAGTTAGGCATGTTGATGATTTTATCTTGACTTAGATGAATTATAGGTGATAGTATAGATATACATTCGGCCATCACTTAGGAGCTTATGTGATGTTGAGTTTAAAATTAGCAAAGGTGATTACCGAATGTCCAAGTATGCATATGCATGTGTGATTAGATTATTGATAGTATGGTAATTGCATAAGGTTATTAGCCGAATAGCTAAGAACATAAGGTAACAAGATGAAAATTTTACCATGTCGTTTCGTATGTCATAAAATCATTAAAATGTGGATACCAATATATGTAGCAAAGCAGTTAAATGAGTAAATTTATTTGTTTAAGCTCAAGATCCTAAAGGAGAGGCGTCCAACAACGGAAAATCGAAGGTCATCGAGTAGCCGACTTGGAACTATTTTACCTAACACAAGGTAAGTCATTAAGCATATCTTTGGTATTGATTTAAATGATCGTAATACCTATGCAATTGTGTTTAATGAGATGAAATGTATACAAACGTATATGTATGTAGGGATGAAATTGTCGAATGTAAAAAGGAAGTGAAGCATATAGAGTGGCTGGTTTTCGGCACTAAGTGTGCGGGCAATAAGTGTTCACGGTTGTGAGATTGGCACTAGGTGTGCGAACTTGAAATGCATGGCACTAAGTGTGCGAGTTTAAAGTACATGGCACTAAGTGTGCGCGGTTGATTATTAAGCACTATGTGTGCGAACCCACTATATATTTTCTAGAAATTATTTACATTAAGGGTGCGACTTTACCGAGTCGATTTTGGACAGCGGAAAAGGTAAGTACCTTGAGTTCATGGCTAATAGGCGCTATGTTTATATTTGGAGTTGAGCTTGGTAAGTTTTGAACCTATGTGATGATTATAGTTGAAGTCACGTACATAAGGTTCATGTGGAATAGGTGAAAGGTCGTTTAATTGGATGATTGTAACGAAAATAAAATGATGTATGAAAGGTCAATGTAGGACTTGGTATGAGATTGAACCGTAAGGTTTAAGGAACTATGGTATAGTTCGGTATGGATGGAGTACTTAGCCTCATTTCATTGTTTCCTGTTGTGATAATTTTATTGATGGATGGTTGTGGAATGCTTATGGCTTACTGAGTTATATACTCATTCGGTGTTTGCTTGTCACCTATTTTAGGTTTCTTGGACTCGTCTTTTTGCCGTGCTCGGGACCGTCATCGAAGTCATCACATCGGCTAGCAACTTTTGGTACTTTCTTCTTAGTTGGTCTAGGAGAACATTTCGGCATGTATAGGCTATTATGTTTTGTTTGAAATTTGGTATGTAAAATTTTAGCCATGCGAAAATGGCATAAATGTTCGTTTGGATGTGGTTCTATGATGCTTGGTCACAAGTCTTGGTAATTTGGTTGGGGTTGAGTATTGGTTGAGGTCTACTCGATTATTACGCCATATGTCATGGCTAATTTATTTTCGGTGTTAAATTCATGATTTGGTAATAGTGTAGTGGGGAGATGCTCGGTGATGATTAGTCTTTGGCATGGCTAGTCATGGTCATAAATTGTGACATGTATGATGAATTATTAGTTAGATCAAGGAAAAATCACGAAATAGGCATAGTCTGCTTTAGTAACAGATGCTGACAGCAGCAGTGTTGTGAGATTGAAAAATCACTAAATATATTAGAAATGGAATTAAATAATGAATAAATTAGGTAATCGAAGCTTGATGAGTCTATTTTCATATGGAAAAAACGAAATGACCATATGAACTTTATGTTAGGAGATAATTAAATTCTTGTGAAACAGTGCCAGAGCGATTTCTGGATCCCCTGTTATGACTTAGAAAATTCACTGTAAATTTTATCGAGATAATTAGAGGTCGTGTCTTATATGTACAGATTAGTTATCGAGTCTAGTTTCATTAGAGACAAACGGCATAGGCATTGAAGCCCTTTACAGGGAGATATTTAAATCGTAAGGTACAGAGGTCAGTGTAGTCGAGCCTTTAAACAGGGGAAACTTTAACAAATAAACTGTACTAATTGGCCAAACAAAAAATTCTACAAAAATTCCACCATATAGATATATGAGTCTAGTTGCGGGGAAAATTTACGGAATTGGATTTCGAGTTTCAGAACTCAAAATATGATTTTTAAAGCGACCACGTTACAGTAGCCAGCTTGCCTGGAACAAAAAAAATATAGGGGGAAATAAATGAAGTAAGCCGGTAACACCTCGTGTTCGATTTCTGGTAACGGCCATGAGTTCGGGGTGTTACATTTTGATTGGTATCAGAGCTATGGTTTAGTCGGTTCTAGGACTACCATAGCGCGTATGAGTCTAGCTATACATGCCTTAATGTTAGTGCTTAATAATGTGATGACTTCTGACGGTTAAAATTTTTGTTTTGATTAGTAAATGGAACCCGGGGTAGAGAGACCCTTAGCGGATGACGTTGAAAGTGTAGCAGCTGCTCCTGCGCAAGGGACACCGCCTGTTGAACCTCAGTCATCTGCAAATAATCAAGATGAGGGGGCAAAACAAGCCTTCTTCACCATGATGAATGAGTGGGTCGCGCAATATGCCCGAACCAATTCGGCTGTCCAACCATTCCCGAATTTGAATAATCCACCCCAAAAGCCCGTAATGCCATCAGTTACTAATCCTGTGAGGCTGAGTAAACCACCTGTAGACTTGATTAGGAAGCGCGGGGCTGAGGAGTTCAAGGCCATAGTTACTGATGATGCCGAAAGGGCCGAGTTCTGGCTTGATAACACCATTCGGGTGTTTGATGAACTGTCATGCACACTCGATGAATGTCTAAAGTGTGCTATATCCTTGTTGCAAGACTCAGCTTACTATTGGTGGAGGACTTTGATTTCCATAGTCCCAAACGAACGAGTTACTTGGGATTTCTTTCAAACGGAATTTCGAAAGAAATATATTAGTCAACGGTTCATCGATCAAAAGCGTAAGGAATTCTTGGAACTCAAGCAAGGCCGTATGATAGTATCTGAATACGAACATGAGTTCGTAAGACTCAGTCGGTATGCTCAGGAGTGTGTGGCTGATGAGGTTGCTATGTGCAAGAGATTTGAAGAAGGATTGAATGAAGATTTAAAGCTACTAGTGGGTATTTTGGAGATAAAAGAGTTCGTAACACTAGTTGAACGAGCCTGCAAGGCGGAAGAACTTGGAAAGGAGAAGAAGAAGGCTGAATTTGAAGCTAGAGACTATCGTAAAAGATCGACGGGTAAAGCTCCGTTCTTGGCTGTAAAGAAGTTCAGGGAGGACACTAATAAATCGAGGACGACTGCGGGAATTTCCATTAGAGCACGACCATCGACGGACTCCCGAGCTATTTCGGTAGCTAGTGTGGGCAATAATCGTCAAGAGAAACCTGAATGCCCCTAATGTGGAAGACGACACATAGGTGAATGTTGGGGTAAGTCTACTAACAGGGCCTGTTACGGATGCGGTTCGAAGGACCACTTCATTAGAGATTGCACGGAGCTTGATGAGAAGAATAAGATGCAAGGTGCAAGACCTAGTGGAATGACAGCTAGAGGTAGACCACCGAGAATTTCAGGAGGTAGGGGTGGTAGTCAGAGAGGGGCCTCTGATACGGCTGTTCGAACCGAGACCCGTACTCCTGCTAGAGCATATGCCATTCGTGCACGAGAGGAGGCATCCTCCCCTGATGTTATCACTGGTACTTTCACTCTCTTTGAGACTAGTGTGATTCCATTGATTGACCCTGGCTCTACTCATTCATACGTATGTGAAACCTTAGCATCCAGTAAGACTCTACCTGTCGAGTCTACTGAGTTCGTAATTCGAGTGTCAAACCCTTTGGGTCAATATGTACTTGTTGATAAAGTGTGTAAGAGATGCCCTCTAATAATTCGAGAATCCTGTTTTCCAGCCGATTTGATGCTTTTACCGTTTGACGAATTCGATGTTATTCTGGGTATGGATTGGTTGACCGTACATGATGCAGTGGTGAACTGTAAAAGGAAAACCATTGATTTGAGGAGTACAAATAATGAAGTAGTCCAAGTTGAGTCTACTGATTTAAAGGGAGTGCCAGCGATAATATCTTCAATGACCGCTCAGAGATATGTGAAAAAGGGGTGTGAAACATACCTTGCGTATGTATTTGATAGCAAAGAGACGGAAAGGAAACTTGAATCAGTACCAGTGGTCTGTGAGTATTCAGATGTTTTTCCTGAAGAGTTACCGGGGTTGCCAACGGTTCGAGAGGTGGAATTCGGCATCGAAATTGTACCTGGTACCACGCCAATCTCAATAGCCCCGTATCATATGGCATTGACAGAATTAAAGGAACTGAAGGTTCAATTGCAAGAATTGATGGATAGAGGTTTCGCTCGACCGAGTTTTTCTCCATGGGGCGCACCAGTACTGTTTGTGAAAAAGAAGGATGGAACCATGAGATTGTGCATCGACTATCGTCAGTTGAATAAAGTGACAATAAAGAATAAATATCCGTTGCCACGTATTGATGATTTGTTTGATCAATTGAAGGGAGCCTCAGTGTTTTCAAAGATAGATTTGAGATCTGGTTATTATCAGTTGAGGGTTCGAGACTCGGACATACCCAAAACTGCTTTTAGAACGAGGTACGGTCACTACGAATTCTTAGTGATGCCGTTTGGGCTCACTAATGCCCCCGCGGTATTTATGGATTTAATGAATCGAGTTTTCAAGCCATACTTGGATCGGTTTGTGGTTGTGTTTATTGATGATATTTTAGTTTATTCACAAGGTGAAGCTGAACATGCCGAGCATTTGAGACTAGTATTACAGATTTTACGAGACAAGCAGTTATACGCAAAATTCAGTAAATGTGAATTTTGGTTGAGAGAGGTTAGCTTTTTGGGACACGTGGTGTCCGTATCGGGTGTTAGAGTGGACCCGAACAAAATTTCGGCCATACTCGATTGGAAACCTCCAAGGAATATTACTGAAGTTAGGAGCTTTCTGGGACTTGCCGGATACTATCGACGTTTTGTAAAGGGCTTTTCGATGATAGCTGCACCGTTGACAAAACTACTTCAAAAAGATGTTGAGTTCGAATGGTCAGAACACTGTCAGGAAAGTTTCGATCGACTTAAAACCTGTTTAACCGAGGCCCCAGTGCTAGTACAGCCGGAGTCCGGCAAGGAGTTTGTTATTTATAGTGATGCATCCTTGCTTGGGCTAGGTTGTGTGTTGATGCAAGAATATCGAGTTGTGGCTTACGCGTTGAGACCATTTAAAGCCGCATGAGAGAAACTATCCGACCCATGACCTTGAATTAGCAGCCATAGTGTTCGCCTTGAAAATATGGCGACATTACTTGTTTGGAGAGAGGTGTCATATTTATTCAGACCACAAGAGTCTTAAATATTTGATGACTCAAAGAGATCTAAATCTGCGACAAAGACGTTGGCTTGAGTTGTTGAAAGACTATGAACTTGTCATTAATTATCACCCGGGGAAGGCTAACGTGGTGGCTGATGCTTTGAGTCGTAAAGTACTGTTTGCTTTGAGAGCGATGGATGATCACCTATCCGTTTCGCCCGATGAGGTGCTAGTAGTTGAATTAGAGGCCAAACCATTATTAATTCATCAAATACTTGAATCCCAGAAAGTCGACGCTGAATTGGTCGCTAAACGAGCTGAATGTGCCTCGAATAAGGAATCAGAGTTTCGGATTGACAATAATGATTGCTTGATGTTCAAGGGTCGATTATGTGTTCCAAGAAATTCAGAACTTATTTCGATGATTTTGAATGAGGCTCATAGTGGCCGAATGCTATCCACCCGGGTAGTACTAAAATGTACAACGATCTGAAACGTCAATTTTGGTGGCCGGGTATGAAACGAGACATTTCTAAATTTGTTTCAAGGTGTTTGATATGTCAACAAGTAAAAGTGGAACATCAAGTGCCATCGGGATTACTTCAGCCAATCATGATACCCGAATGGAAATGGGATCGAGTGACAATGGACTTTGTATCTGGGTTACCTTTGACTCAGAGTAAGAAAGACTCGGTTTGGGTTATTGTTGATAGATTGACCAAGTCTGCTCATTTTATCCCTGTCCGTACAGATTTTTTGCTCGATAAATTGGCAGAATTATACATCTCCCAAATTGTTTGATTGCATGGGGTACCTATTTCTATCGTGTCGGATAGAGACCCAAGATTTACATCGCGATTTTGGAAGAAGTTACAAGAAGCGTTGGGTACTAAGATGCATTTTAGCACCGCATTTCATCCCCAGACTGATGGCCAATCTGAACGAATAATTCAGATACTCGAGGATATGTTGAGATGTTGCGTCTTAGAGTTTTGTGGTTCATGGGAAAGATATTTGCCTTTGATTGAATTTGCTTATAACAATAGCTTTCAATCAAGCATTAAGATGGCACCTTACGAGGCTTTATACGGTCGCAAGTGCCGTACCCCATTATTTTGGACTGAACTTAGTGAAAGTAAAATCTTTGGGGTTGATTTGATTAAGGATGCTGAGCAGAAAGTTCGAGTAATTCGTGAAAGTTTGAAAGCCGCTTCGGATCGTCAAAAGTCGTATGCGGATTTAAGGAGAAAAGACATTGAATATCAGGTTGGGGACAAGGTATTTCTCAAAGTTTCACCCTGGAAGAAGGTGCTTAGATTTGGCCGTAAGGGCAAATTGAGTCTGAGGTTCATCGGTCCGTATGAAGTATTCGAACGAGTTGGGCCAGTCGCATACCGGTTAATTTTACCCCCTGAGCTTGAAAAGATTCACAACGTTTTCCATGTCTCGATGCTTCGACGATATAGGTCCGACCCGTCGCACGTAATCACTCCATCTGAGATCGAGATTCAGCCTAACTTGAGTTATGAAGAAGAACCGATTCGCATTTTGATGCGTGAAGTAAAAGAGTTGCGAAATAAGAAAATCCCATTAGTGAAGGTGTTGTGGCATAAACACGGAATTGAAGAAGCCACTTGGGAACTTGAGGACTCTATGAAGGATCGATATCCAAAATTGTTCACCGATAAGATTTTCGGGGACGAAAATTTCTTATGTGGGGGAGAGTTATGATAGCCCTAATGTGACCCTAGTCGGAAAGTGGTTTCGGGACCACAAAACTGAGTCATAAAAATAATTAATTGTTATATTCTATGCTTATTATGTGTGTACATGCATATGTGGAAGTTTCATTCCCTAATTTTGCCAATTGCATGAGGAATTATTAAATAGGGATCAACATGAGACATGGTGAAATATGATAGGCTAATTTTAAAGGGCTTATTAGTGCATGTCAACACAAGGGTGGACTTGCATGTCAAATTGCCCAATTCCCTTATAGTGGCCGGCCAAGATAGATTGATGATGGGCAATATATTTGTTTGAATTAGATATTATAATAAGAAATTGGGTTATTGGAGATAAAATAAATTAAAGAAAGGAATTAAAAAGGAAAAAGATGAATAAAATAAGGGAGGAAGAAGGAGTGTTCATCCTTTTCCTTGTTACAATTGCCGTGAGTGAGGGAAAGAAAGGTGAAGAAGTTCGGCCATGCTTGTACCTAGGTTGAGGTATGTTTGATGTTATTTTTTTTTGAAATTCATGCATGTTTTAGTTGTTAGTTTAAGTTCTACCTAGCCCATGGTTTAAATTTTTGCTATTGATGGAGATGATATTCGGCCATGGGTGTTGTCTTTCTTGGTTGGTGTTTTGATGTTGTGGTGATGAGGCATGAAGATGATTGAGCTTGAGTGTTTAATAAAAGGATTGGATGTGAGAGTGTGTGAGGAGTAGAAATGATGGGTCTTAGCAACTTCATGAAGGTTCGGCCATGGTGCTTAAATATTGTACTTGTGTTTAACCTTAGGATTAATTAGTTATATGGTTAGTATAGGTATGGGTGACCGAATATGAGAGCATGAATAGATGAAGAGTTTGGTGAATCGATATGTGGTAAATGTTAAGTGTTAAATGAAATGGAAATGATAGATTAATGTTGCACATTCGGCTATAGTTAGGCATGTTGATGATTTTATCTTGACTTAGATGAATTATAGGTGATAGTATAGATATACATATTCGCCATCACTTGGGAGCTTATGTGATGTTGAGTTTAAAATTAGCAAAGGTGATTACCGAATGTCCAAGTATGCATATGCATGTGTGATTAGATTATTGATAGTATGGTAATTGCATAAGGTTATTAGCCGAATAGCTAAGAACATAAGGTAGCAAGATGAAAATTTTACCATGTCGTTTCGTATGTCATAAAATCATTAAAATGTGGATACCAATATATGTAGCAAAGCGGTTAAATGAGTTAATTTATTTGTTTAAGCTCAAGATCCTAAAGGAGAGGCGTCCAACAAGGGAAAATCGAAGGTCATCGAGTAGCCACTTGGACTATTTTACCTAACACAAGGTAAGTCATTAAGCATATCTTTGGTATTGATTAAATGATCGTAATACCTATGCAATTGTGTTTAATGAGATGAAATGTATACAAATGATATGTATGTAGAGATGAAATTGTCGAATGTAAAAAGGAAGTGAAGCATATAGAGTGGCTGGTTTTCGGCACTAAGTGTGCGGGCAATAAGTGTTCACGGTTGTGAGATTGGCACTAGGTGTGCGAACTTGAAATGCATGGCACTAAGTGTGCGAGTTTAAAGTACATGGCACTAAGTGTGCGCGGTTGATTATTAAGCACTATGTGTGCGAACCACTATATATTTTCTATAAATTATTTACATTAAGGGTGCGACTTTACCGAGTCGATTTTGGACAGCGAAAAGGTAAGTACCTTGAGTTCATGGCTAATAGGCGCTATGTTTATATTTGGAGTTGAGCTTGGTAAGTTTTGAACCTATGTGATGATTATAGTTGAAGTCACGTACATAAGGTTCATCGTGGAATAGGTGAAAGGTCGTTTAATTGTATGATTGTAACGAAAATAAAATGATGTATGAAAGGTCAATGTAGGACTTGGTATGAGATTGAACCGTAAGGTTTAAGGAACTATGGTATAGTTCGGTATGGATGGAGTACTTAGCCTCATTTCATTGTTTCCTGTTGTGATAATTTTATTATGGATGGTTGTGGAATGCTTATGGCTTACTGAGTTATATACTCATTCGTGTTTCTGTCACCTATTTTAGGTTTCTTGGACTCGTCTTTTTGCCGTGCTCGGGACCGTCATCGAAGTCATCACACCGGCTAGCAACTTTTGGTACTTTCTTCTTAGTTGGTCTAGGAGAACATTTCGGCATGTATAGGCTATTATGTTTTGTTTGAAATTTGGTATGTAAACTTTTAGCCATGCGAAAATGGCATAAATGTTCGTTTGGATTTGGTTCTATGATGCTTGGTCACAAGTCTTGGTAATTCGGTTGGGGTTGAGTATTGGTTGAGGTCTACTCGATATTACGCCATATGTCATGGCTAATTTATTTTGGTGTTAAATTCATGATTTGGTAATAGTGTAGTGGGGAGATGCTCGGTGATGATTAGTCTTTGGCATGGCTAGTCATGGTCATAAATTGTGACATGTATGATGAATTATTAGTTAGATCAAGGAAAAATCACGAAATAGGCATAGTCTGCTTTAGTAACAGATACTGACAGCAGCAGTGTTGTGAGATTGAAAAATCACTAAAAATAGTAGAAATGGAATTAAATAATGAATAAATTAGGTAATCGAGCTTGATGAGTCTTTTTCATATGAAGAAACGAAACGACCATATGAACTTTATGTTAGGAGATAATTAAATTCTTGTGAAACAGTGCCAGAGCGATTTCTGGATCCCCTGTTATGACTTAGAAAATTCACCGTAAATTTTATCGAGATAATTAGAGTCGTGCTTATATGTAAGATTCTTATCAGTTATTTCATTATAGACAAACGGCATAGGCATTGAAGCCCTTTACAGGGAGAATTTAAATCGTAAGGTACAGAGGTCAGTGTAGTCGAACCTTGAAACAGGGAAACTTTAACAAATAAATGTACTAATTGCCCAACAAAAATTCTACAAAATTCCACCATATAGATATATGAGTCTAGTTTCGGGAAAATTTACGGAATTGGATTTCGAGTTTCAGAACTCAAAATATGATTTTAAAGCGACCACATACAGTAGCCAGCTTGCCGGAACAAAAAAAAAATATAGGGGAAATAAATGAAGTAAGCCGGTAACACCTCGTGTTGATTTCCGGTAACGGCCATGAGTTCGGTGTTACAAAACTAATCCTAAAATGACCTAAGAATAGAAATAAAATAAAGTCTAGATCCCCTTTATTATTTGCAGACCTTCTGAATTTGACTCATCTTTGCTCCTTATTGATAATGGACTCCATGGTTCAAATATAAAATAGGAAATTCAGGCACAAATAAATGGGGCATGTAAATTTCTGAAAAGCATTCTCATAGAGTCATCCCTTATTTTTAGTATTCCAGTAACTTGTGCTGCCATTGTATATGCGATGTCCATCAACTGACAGTTCATG